>NC_081198.1:47793519-48093519 GCF_902713425.1 Acipenser ruthenus | reverse complement strand
AGGAAAAAGACACAGGTCTGTGCAGTATCTGCACCAGTTATATCTGGAAGACCTCCGTCTTTTAAATGTATAATGACACCCCAAAAGCAAGAGGAGCGCACTATTGTTTTGTTCTAGTATTGCAATTTGAAGATGAATATTTTAAGCAATATTTAATATAATGTGTACGTGTCATGTGCTTCAGGTCTTGAGGAGCGGCGGTGTACTGGAAATATACTCTTCACCATGTGGTTGATCGTAAGGATCTTCAGAGTACCTTCATTAAAGAGCAAGTAGCGGGTTTCCAAAGAAAATAGCGGTACACGTCCCCACGTGGTGCTACAACTGTTTAAATAACTTGTAGTGATTTAGAGGACAGATCTCAAACCCCAGTGCACTGGACAGGCCATTTTGAAAAGAGCTTTGAAACAGACTTTAAAGTTATAAGTGTAAAACGTTGTGAGGATGTTAACAATGTTATTTAAACAGATGTTGCACCACATGGGGGACGTGTACCGCTATATTTTTCAGAGCCCTGCTACTTCCTCTTTAAATGCCATGTTAAAGGCTCTGCTGCTGTATGTTCTTTCTGCAGCAGTGCAGCCCTAAGCTCTCTCGTCTCCTTGGTTCACAGTGTACACTAGTCTTCAGCTTTAGGGAAAGCAAGTGGTTATAGCTAATTGCTTCCATCCAAAGCCAGTCCCAAGATGTCAATTCCTACTTGATCCCACTTCATACTGTAGCTCGACAAGAAACCCAACGTTATGGCAACTGCAGTGAATCCACAAGGTAAACGTGCAGTTGTTGAGGCACCAAACATCACGGTCACCCTTGTGTTGAGCTCTTTTTATACTGCATTTGCTTGGTGTTGTTTTTTCGGTCAGGCGGCACGCCTGCCCGCCCGTGTGGGAAAGCACTGCAGGCTCTCAGAGCTGGCAGGCTGTCTGGGGTTGGCTTCCCTCTCAGCTGAGAAAGCTTGACACAGGGTATTCCAGAGCAATGCACTTTCTGCTGGCTGCCAGCCTGTGGAAAAAACTGCTTCAGTCAAACGATTTATTGTAACAATACACTGCCAGGCTGTGAATTCTAAATATAACAAATTGAGAGCTTTCATGATTGCAAGGGAATGATTTGATCACCTCCTACTAAACACAGTTACTAAATCCCCCCAGGAACCTAAAAGCAATGTGCTACAGCCTAGTGGACAGCGCACAGAGATTCTGGTTTAGAATTTAAAATGCAGTTAGAGCAGGAAGTTAAAATGTGTTTTATTTCAAGGTCACTTCCCACGTGTTCCTGGGTTATCACATAAGCTCACTGTTAACTGTTCCATGCTGCTCTGTAAGATAGCTTAAAATCAATTTTTAAAGCATCTTATTTTACATGCTAGTGATATAGAATCAGTCTTCAGTGTTTTTATATACAATATGGGGAAAGAGCAAAGTTGCATTTTACCCGTTTTCTCAATTATGTTTAATGTGAACTGGTTTCACATCTGTACAGATTTTATATTCAGTGAACAATTTATATAATAGATTACAAGTTATTAATCTCATTAAGCTTTTTTTCATGAAATAAAAACAAGTATTTTTTATTTTGTCCTTGTCTTCTTGCTTTTTTCATTTCAAATTAGCAATTAAAACACAAAGGAGTTTTGTTTCAGTGGTAAGGAGAACAAGTAAACAGCCAGAATATCTTAGCGACTCGGTCAATTTGAACATTTCACCAGACTAGGGAATCCTCCTTAATTGCATCAAACACCTACAGTATCTGTGGTTATCTCAGAATTACCACTAACATAGGCAGATTCCTCTGAGGCAGAACAGAGCCCAGTTTCTGTAAATAAAAGGACTGCCACCCGACTTGCAATTCTATAGCACTGTATTTCAGACAGTCAGATTAATTAGGTTTTGGCTCTAGGGCAGGTGTTTTGGCTAATTTCTTATTTTGAGTTACCTTGCCTTAATGTTTTGTCTGAAATGTTCTTTTAAGATAGAAATAGGGAACAGACTGTCCAAAATTGACTGGGATTTAAATTCTGCTGGCTGCAAGGACCTGCAAAAGGAGAACAGCAATGTCTAATTGCAGCCAACAGAGGGCACCCTCAATACAGCAGTGTTGCAGGTAACGGTGTATCAAGTGTCTCAATCTACCCTCACCAGGGGGACGTACAGCCACCAGACAGCCTTGCGAAGAGCCACTTAACAGCACAGACATGTTCATTGTCCTAATACTATCATATTTTTTATCAGTTTGGATGGGACAACAGTATCAATAAACTCAACATATTTATGAGAGGATATATCTGTGATTTAAAACAACTTAAAAAAAATTACATAAACTGTGGGGGCTAGTATTCTAGGATGAGATTACTATAATGTGTTTGGGGGCAGTTGGACTCCCTGGAGAAAGGTTTGTACATGCTACTGGCCAAGACAAGACTTCAAATTACACAGACTTTACATGTTGGACCATCACAACGATTACCACACTGGTTAATATCCGCTTATGTTTTAAAGCTTAAAAACAGCTATTAGTATAAAAGTTATACTGGAAAAACACAATAGATTACATTAGTGGTTTTTATTTATTTATTTATAGTCATTCATTTTTCACACTTATCTAAAACTACAAGGAGTGTCATCTTAATTTATTTCAGTGCAGGTTAGCAAAATGTACAGAGCGGTTCTTTTACCCAGTAATGAGCATAAAACCACTCTATCTGTAAAGTCAATGTCCATCAATTGCATCTCATTTCCAAAAGGTAACAGGAATACATTATATGAACAAACTTTTTTGTTAAAGTTTGCAGATCTAAGTAGATGTTCTTGCTATTGCTGAAATATCAAAACGACACCATGATATTGTTCATATTCCATGATGAAACAATAGATTGGCTTACCACTTTCCTCAGTACTGTAGTTGATAGGTTATGTTACTTACACTGACTGGAAGACATAATGTAAGAAAAAATAGTGTAAGGCACCACCACGCTGGAGAGATTAAGGTATCGTATGACAATGAAAATCAATACATTGAAAACCATCCTTTACCAACCTCTTTGTGTGGAGTTAAAGAAGCTCCTCCTTTTCCCACCCATGAGAATTGGTTCACTATACAAACTGACCATGAACTCCAGGTCTCCTCTTTGTGACCAATCAACTTCACATCTATTAAACTTGTTTTGAAGATTGGGTTGTGAATCACATTAACAAAAAAGAAACAGAAAAAAGCCTGACGTCAACCAGTGCAAACACGCTCCACGTTTTCAGTTTAAGAGCCAGTGTGTGTGCATTTGTTGCTGTTGAAACGTTGAAAAATAAAACCCTTAATTTTCATATAGGTACCAAGAGGTACTTCGATCACATAGTGTACGTTTAATCCAGAATCGTGACCACCTTCCTGAGGTGGTTCATTATTAGTTTCTTAAAGCAAAAGCAGAAGCTGTCGATTATGCAATGAACAGCAGGATCTTAAAACCAATTTTTTAAGCAGCAAGACCCAACATATCAGGGAACGGCTGGCTGTTTTGGTTTGGTGGGGAGGGTAACAGGGGTTGAGGCACCTCAAATCTATCCAACACTACAGCTAATTTCCCACATAATGGGTATTAGTGCTTTTATAAAAGGGAACAGTGATTAATAAATGAGTTTAGTAGGATGCCTGTTCTAAAACATTTCAGCATCTCGACTCTAAGGATGAGGCTGGGAAGATTGCTTCCCAGATTAACTGAACTGAATTAATACAACATTATTGTATATTTTGTAATCATAGAAAATATGATTCAATCTTTTGAAACAAAAGTACATTTCAGCATTGAGTTTTTCCTTTTTTTATATACACCAGTACAGCATAACATGATGTTGAAGATATTAGCAGATCCCAAACACCACAGTATACAGTTTTAGAAGGACGTGGCGGGGGAGAATGAAAAAAGCTTAAGAATGACAATATGCTTTTCCTCTCCCGCTTGGTATTAACAAGCAGAAGGTCATCTCAGAGTTCAGGTTAACACAGCAGCTGGAGTTTATCCCTCGGCAGCAAACATCTCTCATTTTGATTACGTCTTTCGACATCAGCGAGATTCAATAATGATGAAAAAAAAAAAAGTCTAAAAAAAGTCAGGTTTGAAAGTAACTCCTACTTAATCTTTGATCGCAAAGTGAGAAGGCATCCTGTTTTGTGATACAATCTCTCAGTCATTTGCTTGGCGATGACAGGCAGTTCTTTCAAGCCCAGGTTTGATATATTGTGTAGAAAAGAAATTGTGCAGGTAATTTCCACTCCTCAACTCCCTGATAGGATAACTCTGTAATCTCTAAGTACAGTTCATCACACAAAACCAAGACATCAGCATTCCTCGCAGCTGCCCAAATCCAGCCTATCTTAAGGCAGCATCAGTAAAGTACCTCTTATAATGTACAAGCTGTACAAGAACACAGATTGCTTTGAAGAAATAAGTATTTGAACATACAAAAGTATTCAGGAATCGTTATGAAATATGCACCTCATGTCGTGTTGTATTTAAAGTGCCCTATAATATTGTTTTCTCTTTCACAGTACAGCCTTGCTAAGGGAGTTAACTTTTTTTTTTAAATAAACAAAAACCACACCTTATGTCTAAATTAAAACCTGATGCAGTCATTTAAAGAATAGTCGTATTGTACTCTTGGGTCATTAGATTTAAATGCTTGCTCCTGACGTTTTCCACAATGGTTTGTGATATACCCAACCTTCACCCTAAATAGAGGGAGAAAGAAACAATGATCAGTTCATGTATTTTATTAGCGATACTTATTAGTAACATGGACCCCTAATCCAGCTTCATTTTGTATCCAGGTTTGGGCAGGTTTTGCTTCTTTTACTTTCATTCAAAACATTTTAAAAATGTTTTCCCACTCTCTCAATAGCGTGCAGTATTGTCCCATACATACAATCTAATTTGCTGCTGGAATGACTTACCTCACTCTGAAAATATCTGGTGCACCACGCTGCCCCCGTCTCCGTGCGATGCCTCTCCTCGGCCCTCTGTCTCTCCTCTAACAGTCGCTTGTGTTCTGTTGCCTTCTCTATATCTCCCTCCCTCAAGGACTGGGTCACATGTTGCCACAGTCGCCTGCGTACAGGACGGCTTTATTAGTTCTTTACTTTTAACTTTTCTATTAGGCTTCATGGTTCACGCTTCTTGTACATTAATAAATATGTGTGGCTTGCAGATAGGATTAAAATGAGAAAGAAAGGAAAGTTCTCTTTAAGATTAAGCTCTGAAAGGAATCTCCAGGAAGCCAGTGACACACTATCTATATCTGACTGGAGTGCTGGAGTTTGTCAAAACAGTTCACTGTGTGATTCCAGTGTAAACACAGAAGCGGTGATGATGCACTCCAAAAAATCCATCTCCAATATCAGCTGCAGGCAGGTTCACATGACCTGAAACATTCCTCCTGTTCATGTGTAAATCCAAGTGAAAAACATGAATCTGGTTTATTTTACTCAAAAATAGCCTTTATGGCACTATCTTGCAATACAATGTTTAACATATGTAAGGTATAGTCCCTAATGGAAAACCTAATAACTGGCCAATTTGTTTTGTGCAAGATCTGATTCCCTGATCTGTATCAGTGGTAAGTGAACTTCTCACCTGGACTCGTAGGATCCCTGCTTCTCGTTGGGCCGCACCCTCTTCTTCGTCACTGGGAGTTTGGTGACGTCCACCACTTTGGTTTCACCGTTGCTGTAGGAGAATTCAAGGACGCCGTTCCATTCCCCCTGCACCCGACATGCCACTGTGTTGGTGGGATTGTGCTTCACTTCAGCTGTGACTCTGGGCAGAAAAACAGAAGTTTAAACATGGTTGGATGACTGTCAGCAATTGTTTAGCACTAGCAAAATAAAGACAATGAATGCAAAATGTGAACGTGTCATTGGATTCTATTGCTGAAATAACTAATGGCTAGCGGTACTTACTTGTGCAGTTTGCCCCCATAGAAGGGTTTGGTTTGGAAGGTAATGGCTGCAGAGTAGCCGGTCTTCGCACAGTTGACATTGACCTTCCCTCCCAGCTCCACCCAGGGCACTGTGAGTATGGAGCGAGCGTATGCACAGGGCAGGGTGAAGGTGTACTCCTCATCGTGCTCCTGCAGGCACAAGAGACCTGGGGAAAGAGCACTGCATTAACAATCCTGCACTGCAAGTATTATATACAAGTGCAATACGAAAGGACTGTAGGAGTCAAGTGGAGTCTATGATAAAAGTTTGTATGTTTAAGTGTTAATTATCATTAAGGGCAACCTGGAGAAGTAAGACACATTTACTTCCATTATTTTCTGTAACAGATACTGGTTACCAGTAACAATATCAAATATTGTTGGGAATTATGTTTATTTGGGATTACAAATATATTTTAAAAATAGAAAAAGAATAGCAAAAAGAGTATGTAATATTTTTTGGAACAAATATAATAATGGGAAGAAATGATTTGTTGATGACTTGTTTATTTACAATTGATATTTAACTTTTATAAATATGATGTCCAAATAAACCACTTAATTTTAACACTGTGATTGGTTTCAAATGTTGTTTGTTTTTCAGGTTGTGTTGCCTAATTGTGTTTATAAATAAAAATGAGTGGGAGAAGCTTTTTCTTTTTTTTGGACAATAACTGTTTAAATTGGAATGGTAGGAAATCCCCCAAAAAACTTTTTTTTTTTTTTTTTTATAAATTTAGTCGTTGACAATTATTTTTATTATTTTCTCCCAATTTAGAATGGCCAATTATTTTTTAAGCTTAGCTCACCGCTAACACCCCTGCGCTGACTCGGGAGGGCGAAGACGAACATGTGTGTCGTCAGCCGACCGCTTTTTTTTTCACACTGCGGACTCACCATGCAGCCACCCAAGAGCTACAGCGTCAGAGGACAACACAGCTCTCGGGCAGTTTACAGGCAAGCCCGCAGGTGCCCGGCCAGACTACAGGGGTCGCTGGTGCGCGGTGAGCCGAGGACACCCTGGCCGACCTAACCCTCCCACCCCCCGGGTGACGCTCAGCCAATTGTATGCTGCCCCCTGGGAGCTCCTGTCCACGGTCGGCTGTGGAATAGCCTGGACTCAAACTCGCAACGTCCAGGCTATAGAGCGCATCCTGCACTCCACGTGGAGCGCCTTTACTGGATGCGCCACTCGGGAGCCCCGTCAAAAAAAAAACATTTTAACCAAAAGATACAGATTTAGAATAAGAAGCAGCAATGTGGTCAAACACATTTGCTATGCTGCAAGAATTATAAACAAGAGAATTCACTGCACACAACAACACTGCTATGAACCTGGTCATAAGAAACCATCTCAATTTAAACTTTGGCCTGACTCAGGAGAGGCACCACAGTGGCTCAATGGCGAAGTTCCATTAACATTGCTACCATTACCATTACCGGTACCTCAGACACGCTGCTTTCACTACTGAACTAAGAGACAGACCAGGGGCTGTGAATTCCCAAATTACAGGGAACAGAAGAATAATGCTCCAACTAATAAATAGGCAAACAGAAATAGATTTCATGAGACACTCAGCGATGGGTAATGTGTAGTGTGTGGATTGTGTTTGAAGAAACACTTTAAAATAAGTACTTTATCTATTATCTGTGGAACATCTTGCGATGAGGTCTGCAGTCTCTAGTCTCATATTATTGTTTTAGAGGTTTGTGATGACAATGCCAAGCCTGTGGTACAGGTACTATACATATGTGGCAGTTCCACTGCACATGACCAGGTCCACATGGGCTGAGGGGGAAGCTAGTAGTAGGCTGCACTCCTCCCATTAGCAAGTAAGAAGCCAACCCTCAAATGTAGACAGTGTTTATTTGTTCTGAACTGCTAGTTGAAGTTCATTGTGCAGTGCCCAGTCTCATGAGCATGTTGGAAGCAGTCCGCATACATGTGAATAAAGAGAAAGAAATCCATGTGCAGATGCCAATTGGGGGTAACTGGTGAATTCACCATCAATCTGCAAATGAAAGAGAGGTATAAAACGAGACTGGGAAAGAGAATCAGGGCAGTAGGAGAGCTGTACTCCAAGATTATTGCGAATCACAGCCTGTAAAACCAGCTGCAGGTACTCCAAAATTAGTGTTAATCTGGGTCTGTGAAACCAGCTGCAGGTACTCCAAGATTAGTGTTAATCTGGGTCTGTGAAACCAGCTGCAGGTACTCCAAGATTAATGTTAATCTGGTCTGTGAAACCAGATGTTTGTTTAACTGTGGTACTGTAAAGTAAAGGCTCATGACTATCTGCTTTATCTCTGATGCATTTTCTACTACTAGAACAATACAGCCAATTAAAAGTTTAACATCCAGGCTTGGAAACCCAAACTCTTGCATTCTTACCTTCCCCGATCATGGAAACTCCTATAGACATTCCCATGAACTTGCTCTTCGTCCACACATGGGTGTTTACACACATCCTCCTCTCCGCACACTCTGCATAAAACCCGGAAACAGGGGGATGATGGGACACCTGCTCTGCCACAAAGCGGACGTGATAAGAGTCTGAGGACTCCTTCCCCCCCTCCAAGCCAACCTTGTTCAGGCTACCCTGGGACGACAAGGGGCTGCCCTTGTGGGAGGGGACCCTCCAGGAGCAGTGGAAAGTCTCCCCGATGATGGGGTTGTAGGGTTTCTTAGCGATGGCCCCCTTGCGCCCTTCATGGAAGGATGTGAGGTAATACTCCACGAAGCGGATCATCCGGTCCTCAGGGTTAGCCCCATCAGTAATGGTGACAAACAGATCCGGATGGGACATAAAATCTGCATACATTTCAAGCAGGGAACGCTTCTCCAGGATGAAGGTAGGAAGAACCACCTGGGATCACAAAATAGAAATGTCAAATGTTTTCATAATCAAAGCACAACCAAACAGTTTGTACATACACCACTGAAAATAAACTGTTTGCAGTTATCTTTTAAATAAAAAGCAATGATAATATTGTGCAGTGCCATGTTTGATGCTGAACTAGAGACAGTAACCTTGGTAACCACCTTGGTAAATTAGATTAGATCTCTGTATCATGTTTTTAAACAGTCCATCTGCAGAGGGGTTTCAATATACTGAATGTTAATTAGTGTATTGATGTTCAAAGATTACGTCCTGTTTGTCCTGGAGCTACAAAAGTTCCTTCTCTTCTATGTGTGAAGAGCGACACTGGTTTAGTAAAATGAACTCCCTCTGCTCACCTCGTCCCAATTGGACCGATCACCTGATCCTCGCTTCGATTACTTACTCTCGTCAAATCCATGCCAAGCTTGAGCTGGGACAGCAGGTGTAAGATGATGCTGCGCTCTTCCTCGATGGGCCCCAGTTCATCCACCTTCTCAACAAAGGAATCCATGACCTCATCTTCTGGATCTATGTCCTCGTGTTCCTGTGAGAAATACCAGGATTTCTTTGGATTATGTTTTGTCTAAACCCAGGAATTGAATACAAAGCCCCAGGGAAAGGAAGGTCCTGCTCCCCTGTTGGCCTGAATTGAGAAGCATCACAGACACTGCTTTATGGCTTTATAACCACTCCTGGTGACATCATAATCACCTTTGTTTGCCGGCAGCCTCATTTGAAAACTTTGACAGGCTGTATCGCATAAGCAGGTGATTTAGTAGGATTTTCTTATCCCAGGCCATATCTTATTCTGATAAGAAAATTAACTATCTGAGGAGGATCTTACTGGCTCTAGCTAGGTTTGCATTGTTCTTTTGGAACATACAGTACATTAAAGTTTGAAATCGCTTCAGAATTTCCCCAGTCATGAATGGTGTCAAATTACAAGACCTGTAGGGTATTTATATACTTACATAATTGCTCAAAAAAAACAAGCAGTGCACTGGAGTACAGATCCGTACTGTTTTTCTGCTGAGCAGTACATTAAACTTCCCATTTAACACAACCCTACGTGAAGACCTTTAAACAAGTGACAACGTTCCTCTAGGTAATAGCTTCTACAGCCTCTACAAAGGCTGCTTCTGATCGGTGATGTTGCTTCATTATATTGTACTATGACAATTCCTCTGACAAACACACCCAGCCCGTATTATTACTATTGGTGCAAACTAGCACTTGATCAAATAACCCAACAATGTCTTCAAATCTCTGTGCTGGACCAGTAGGCCTTTCCTGACAACACACGTGTTCATTGTTTTCCTTTTCAAAGATAAGCCTATCCTTGTTATACATTTTCAGTGCACCAATGTCAACCTTACCTATTCTGGCATGTGTGAACAAAGCTACCTTATAGTTATAACAACTCGGAAACTCAGCCCAGACTCCTCAGAGCTATCGCTTGTGCATTCCTGTTGTTCTCCCTTCGCGCTGAGACTGCCAAATTAAGAGGCAACTGCAGAGGCTTGTGATCTGGTCTCCTGGCAACAATACCATTTTAACTGGGATTGCCCTAAAAGCACCACACACGATACCACAATTTACATTAGATAAAACTTTTTTTGTCATTAAAATTTATATTGTGAGAAAGATTCAAAAGGAAGGATTCTTATTAAAACAAAAAATAAAATAAATAAATAATAAAAACAACAACTCGAATACAGAATGCAACCAAATCAATACTAAGTTCAGCATACTGATTGTCTTTTTTCTTTACAATATGTAACTCAGATACACCTAAGAAACTAAGAAATGTGACTAAGAACCTGGAGCTGGTCCCACACCATAAATTAGAACCCGACAAGAACAGGAAAAGTACAGTAGACGTTGCAAAACACTCAGTCTGCCAACACCCTAAATAGAGATGCTAGCTTTGAGAAAGCAAGATACATGGCTAAAACTAAGGAAGTTTAATATGGATTATATGTCTTTCAAACAATGTATTACAAGGTCCAATAAAACAACTTTAGTTATTCCTATGATTTTTATTCCATTTACATTAGCAATGCAAGTTATTCTGGTGCTTGCTAGTCTTGGACATTCCTGAGCTTGCCCCTTATCACAGAGGAAAATGAAGCTCATAGTGAAAACCTAGAATGGATCACACTGCTATACAACCTACTGCTAGCAGGATAAAATGTATCACTAACTGTATCACTAACTGTTCAGATATATTTTGATCACAATGCTGGTAATAATCTACCAGTAGATATTAAACAGGAACGTAGGAAAAAAATCCCAACAGTGGCTCTCTAACCTTTACTTGTTTCACCATTTTAAATGCTGATTTTTAACCCTATAGGCCTGGGAGCAGCTATGTATTTTAATCTGGTACATAGTGAAGAAACAAAAAAACAGCCCTGCAGATGCAAGTAAAAACATAAACCGGATTAGTACCGAGAGACTTTAACAAAGACCTACCACACTTAAGTGGCAGGGCTCCGGGCTGATCTGGACCATGCAGTTGTCTGGCAACTTGCTGCTCTCCCGGGTGGAGAAGCTCTGGAGGGTGTTTCCATTCTTCAGGTGATCCGACAGAGGCAGCTTGGGCTCCAGCCACTCGATGGTCGCCCCTGAAACGAACGGAAGTTTAGGCTCCAACTTGCTCATGCTCTGCCCCTAAACCCTAGCACTGAACAACCGTCTAAAGTGTAAGAGCTTGTAATTTCACCCTGCACATCTGCCAAAACATCAGAGGCAGCGGTTTAACCTGAAAGTGAAGACACGGAATGATGGGAAAAAAAAAAAAAAAAAAAAAAAAAAAAGCAGCAGCATTGTGCCCCGCCCAGATTCAAACCAATACAGCACCCGATTGGTTAAACACATTTAATTCATGCAAATAGAGCTCCATGAAATATGAACAGGAGTAACCAGATCCTGAAAGACACCCAGCTCTGGCTGACAGTGAATAAACAGTGCTTTTTCAGAACTTATTTAACTGTTCCATGCCCAAATCTATTACTGCTTTCCTTCGGTTTAGGAGCAAGGAAAAGTTGAAGTGTTACTTGGTACAGACAGGAGGAATATACAATGTGAGCTGTATCATAAGACATTGGTAGGTCGCTAGTGAATTCAGTAATTGTTCATAAAAAGGGGATACCAAACAAAAATATTGTGCCCAAATTAAACCTGAATATTTAAGCACTAAATATCATGCAAATAAAGAAATTTCTGCCAAAAAACCCAACGCCTTATTAGATTCAGTTAAAGTAAGAATGAGTGGTTGCTGAATTAATAATAGCACCCTTCACTGTTTAATGGCAGAAAGGCCGGGGTACAATTTGGAAAGCTGTGAACCTGTTCGTTAAACGGCTCCCAGTGTCTGGTTACTGCAGCTAGCCTATCAAGGTGGATAAGATTCCTCATTAATTATAAAGAAATATTCCGCTCCCTGCTTCAAAGCCGGTACTACACAGAGCCCCAGAAACCTCAAAGACCAAGCAAATCAAAAGCCATCTTATTAACAGTCTGTCATTTTAGCCTTGAATAAAACAGTATATGTTTTATACAGTTCAGCTTCAGGCACCAGAAAAAGGAGGGCTGCAAAGGCTCATCATAGAATCACTTTAAAGCACAAGTCTGTCCAGGTGTGCCTTTCTCTTTAGAGGCTGGAAATCAAAATGCACAACAAACAACAACAACAAAAGATATTCTCATAGGCTCCCCTGGGAAATCATACAGGTTTAGGTTAATGCGACAGCGCTCCACAGGTTATCATGTGGGCCACATCATGTATACTTGACAGCGGCCCTTAAAAGGGTTAAACTAAATAAATGAAAACCGTGATAATAAATTAGACTGAAATAACATTAAAGGGCACATAAGGACCTTTTTATTTTATTGTGTTACATGTTCCCATGTGTTGCTACAACTGTTTACGTAAGGTGTGTGTATTGTTTTAATTATTATTATTTTTTACATTTTGACCACTTTTTTAAAGTTTTAAATTGCATTCCCAGATGGATTTACCAGTGAGCAGGAGGATGATGGGAAATGTAGTTCTGAGAGGTCCATGAGGGTACATGGGAAGCCAAAATGTAAAAAAAATAAAAAATAAATAAAACAATACACACACCTTATGTAAACAGTTGTAGCAACACATGGGAACCTGTAACAAAATAAAATAATAAGGTCTTGCGCCCTTTAAGCAGTGTCACATCTAGCTACACACTACAGTGTGATGCAGGCCCATTCTCACCTGGGATTGGGCACTTCTGCTGGGCTGCTTGCTGGAGCTGTAGAATGTGGAAGCAGTCATTGAGGCAGTTCATGGTTGCCGTCGATGTGGCTTTGAGCAGGAGCAGGTCCCGGTCCAGGGGAGCCAGCCCACCAGAGGCAGGCAGGCTCTCTATGGTCTGGATCAGGTCCCTGTGCTGCCCTTCAGCCTGGGTCATCATCTGCAAACACAAGAGGGGGAGAAGAAGCATTACTAAAACACATGTCTCAAGTACAGAGAGGAGTTATTCTGCAAAGAAGATTTGAGACAAAAAACAAATTAATTAATCAATCAGTACCACATATCGAACAGCGCCTAATTCAGCGTTAGTAAAATATGGTACTCAATAATAAAAATAAAGTATTGTACAAGCTTATAATGTTGTTTAATTAAAACATAAATTGTACTGAGCTAAAGCAGACTGCAAGAATGGTTTTAAGATCAATTTAACATCTTTAATTTATTAAACATGTAAATAAATAAATAAAATATGGGACCTAGTGAACACACATGTGAGTAAAGTACATTTTAGTCTCCCTGCCCAACCCTGAAAAGAATCTAACAAAAGGCACAGCAATGTAACAAAAGCCCTTGGTAACATCTTGCAGGTGGGACGGATCGCTATACAAATGACACATGAGAACTCAGGGGTCATGACCTCTGTCAAGTCTGTTCTATAAAAACATAATCGTTCTACAGAGCAGCACATTGACCCGGATGAATGATAAACCGAGTCCAGGATGATCTGTGCCTGGATAAACTCATTCAACAACATGTATGCAGAAGGGAACAGTTTCCACCTCCTGTTTATTTCACTATTAAAACAGATGAGAAACAGATCCATGGGATTACCAATATAAAAGCACAAATGCATCCGGACTACACTTAAGTACAAAAAACATACACATGGCAAAACCTGAATTAGTACTAAATCTATGAAGGGAGAGATTTCCAAAACTGAAGGCTCAACAAAGGGCGATCCAAGTACAGTAATTATACAGAAATCAATATACAACATCATCCCTTACATTTCTTATTTGCTGTAATGAAATACTATATATTGTGGCCAGAGAAGGCGCCTTTGTACATGGTTTGTAAATGGTGAACCAGGTGTAAATACTTAATTTTGTTGTACCTTCTTTTTCAAAGGCTACAATAACCATTTCGTCCCTTGAGTGATATGTATTTCTATACATACCTTCAAATGCACTGCTCCAAGCATCCATTTTTTAAGTCGCCAATTATGTTTTGTATTTTCAACGATCCCCAATTTGGTTATGCCCAATTGTTGCGTTTTACTGAACTGCAGAATCTCAGGACAGATTGTACCAATTTTACACTGACATGGTTGATTCACACAGGAGTAAAAAGACACAGGACGCCTGAGTCTCCCAGCACCTCTGAGAAAATTGCCTGGGATAAAAAGAAAGGGATGGTTCGCATGGGACTAAAAAATGTTTTCGAAAAGGGCTTTAGATGTGAATAAAAATATTAGGAAAAAATAATTAAATGATATATGTGTATCACACACACACACACGGTGCCTAAAAAAAATACTAGACAGGGTACGAGGGAAAATGGCAGGTTTATGATAGCCTGACTGCTTGTGTAAAACACTGACCTCCCGCACAGCCATCAAGTGGTCTGGCTGCAGGGCCCTCCTGCTCGAGGAGGACGATCCTTTGTGTTGCAACACGTTGAAGAAGGAGGCAGCGTTCTGACTGGCTCTCCTCTGTAAAAGGGGGGAACCACTGCTGCTCTGCGATGCCATTGAGAAACTCCGAGATTTCAGAGGGGGATTAATCTACCAAGAGAAAATAAATAAAATCAAATGAGATTTGAATCTTACTCACACATTATATATATATATATGTATGTGGTCTGCTTTCTTAGTGTACAATAGAGGTGCAAGTTTTATGGGCGTCACTAAATATTTAACTGATTAAGACCTTCATCAGTCCCCCAAAAGCAATCTATAAACAACGGTCCAATTTTCTAAAGACAGTCGCTGTAATTTTAACATTGACCACTAGAGGAGAGTGCTGCATGACATGGCACCTACAGTACTTTGTGTTCAAAACCTTTAACCCTTTCCTGCATGAAACACTGTACATAGCTGGAAAGAAAAGTAGTTTTGGGGACACAATACATTTATTTTTCATCGACAATTTTTAAAAAAATTCCCCATTTCTTTATACGTGGAAAAATGGCATCCTCATATGAGCTCAAGAATTTGCGTCTTCCATATAAACACTAGAAGAGTTTGTTATATCCGTCACAATATAAGGCCGCCATGCATAACAGGGGTAAGTAATATCTGAACATTTTTAAACAGATTAACTACATTATTTGTGTGCTCCTATGAAGAAAACTAAATGTACCACTTAAAGAGAATTTTGGCACACGCATACCTTGCCTAGGGCCTCTGTGTGATGCTGTGTGCAGATCTGCAACCTGCTAACCCAGTGCTGTCGTTCTTTTGCATCTGTACCTGTAAAGCAAACCATAACAGGAACCAGTTACTGTAACTGCTGCTACTGAAAAAAAAAAGAACCAGACTGGGTTGGCATAAAAGTTTATACATTAAATATCAAACTCAGTTTAAATCAACAGAATCTAGCAATAAAACAGCCCGATCGAGATGCACTATCCTGTTTCTAGTTGAAACGGCTTGACCGTCAATGAGCCAGTCCAGAGAGTCTAGCCCAGATCTCCTGGTTCAAACCACCTTCTACCTCCAAGCCTCCTCTCTCCTCCCTGGCCTGAGAGGAGCCCTCCACACCGCTACCTCTCAGTTTGTACTGCTCCCCGCTGATGGCGTTGACGGTGAAGGTGTGCGAGTCCTCATCGCTGGGGGAGATGACAGCCCCGGCCAGCGGCAATGTCCCCCGGGGCTTCTGAGCTCTGGACTGCTCATTCACAAAGTACTCCAGCATCCCCGCCTCATTGTTCAAGACGAAAAATCTGCACAACAGCATCATCAAAAACAGCACTCTTTCAGAGCTCAAAATAACTGTCCTAGGCTAACTGAATAGACTTAGTGTCTAATACTAAACAAATACATTATATACAATAATAAAAAAAATATTACATCACATAGTTTTTAGAAAAACAATTGCAAACTTTATAAAAAAAAAAAAAAGGTAGGGAGACAGAAATGATAAAGTACAGGACAGTCCTTAATATAATCTCCTTCACATCCAGATCACTTTCCATTTACTATGCTGAGTCAATGATAGATATAAGTCAAGAAGGCGGGCCATTGCCCAGCAGCCCTGAGAAATGTATTTATTATTATTTTTGTTGTAGGTTTTATTTTTTTAATGGGAAAAGTGTAAAGTCAACATGAATAGATTAACCATTTCCAGTGTTTATTGGCTATCCACCGATTCAATTTTTTGGTATCGGGGGTGTTTTATCGGTTAAAACCGAAAATCAGAAGCCCTAACTATAATCCCATTCCAACGAATTCAGAGCATCTGGAATCTGCCCATATTGACATTCCCTTTAAATCCAGAACTGTCCTTCTAAAGCACAGCTGATCGATGGTAAAACACTGTCTGTTCCACAGAGCTAAGCTTAGAAATGAGAGACACGGCACTAAAAGTGAATACTATTGATCAGCTTCTTTCATCCCGCTCAGTGGTGCATCAAACTTACCGATACTGCCAGCCCGTGACGAGGTTGGTGTATTTCATCAGGTAGCCACAGATGTTCTCCATGTGATCACTACGAAGAATACAATACAATAAAAATTGCAAATCAAGATTATGATCAGTATAAAATGTTAATGCCACATTTTTGTCACCCTTTCATAATAGAGATAGTTCTGGCTAATCCATGCTCAGAGTACTGGAATTCTGACAACTCAAACAATGCTGAGGACAAACAGGTTTTTGTGATTCAAAACTTACCTTTGACACTGCTGTGAGATCATTTAAAAATGCATATAAAACACAACAAGTTTCCTGTAACAAAGATAAAATAATATGTTGCTGCATTAGTTGGTACTGCCAATGCGCTGTTGCCAAGAAAACAAAGACTAATGTAAACAGTGGTTGAGCTTCAAGCTTGTTTTCCATTTTTTGGGCTTGTTTGAGCTTCAGTGTTTAGGGTAGTTACTGTAGTCAGCTCTTTAACACGTGTGGAATCTAACAAAGATTTTACACATTTAGCAAACTAAAACCTCCATGAGCAAAATCTCTGTGCACTGTAAAAACCAACATACCAGTGCAAAAACATTTAAAGGACAGTACCTGTAGCCCATTCACTACTTATCCTTCTAACCGTGTTACATTTAGACTTAACTGATGCTAATAATGTCAGTGCTGCTTCTAGGCTGGTAACATAATGTTTCAACTTTCACGGAGCTGAGAACCTTTTTCACTTTTTGATGTTAATATTAACTGTAGGTCACTGATTGTAGCTGGACCATTGGAGTGAGAAATCCTTAGCTCTCCGTATTTAACAAACACACAAAACCACAGTGAACAGTGCAGTCTAGTGGTTATAACTAAACACTGTCTTGCTATGTGAACCTGGGACTGTAATATTAATATAACAACTGCTAACAATTGATTATTTTTAATTACATAAATAAATAAATAAAAGGATAATTTACATGCTTACTGTATCACCTAAAATACTTAGCCTACTTAGTTTTTATTTTTTTAGGATTGATCTCAATGAAATTTGATTCCATCAGTCAGGCTATTTTAGTTTGAAATGTTGTTTCTGATAATCCCAGCTAAACTCTCAGTAACTGTAAGATAATTTTCACTGATCAGGTACTGCTACAGTCCAGGGTGCCCCCAAAAATAACCTTCAACTTTTAAAAACCAGTGCTGTTTACAATACAAAGATCAACAGCAGGATGAAGCCCATACAGTTAGTGAAACTCAGAACCCCACGTGATCTGTCCAAATGATCAAACAGACATTACAGAGAGATGCATTAAAGCTGGGTCTATTTGCTATACTAGTGGCCTTCAACCCTACTGTAACCCTACCATTTTAAATCTATTGGGGTTCTAAACCCTGGATCCTAAAATACAAGGATCAAATCTGTTTCTTGACAACTGTGAAACATATTTGCGTCTCTTGAAGTCTCTGATTTCAAATATAATCAGGTTAGCAGAGCGAGATATCCAATTCCAGACTGCAACTGTGTCAGTCCTAATTTTATATTCAGTTTTTATCTTGCTGATAGAAAGAAAGCATTAGCTTACTGTACACTGCAGTCTCCGTCTGCTTTTTTGACATTATGTTCCTAAACCTGAAATGTGCAGAAAATGTGTTCTCTTTGAAAATCACCTTCATGCCTTTAAATACCAATATCACAACTGTTGAAATTAACAAATAAAAACAAAATAATACAATTCAAGCCTGCCTACAACCTATTGTAATGTTGATGTAGTCTGTTTCAGTAAAATGTTAGCCTTTTTGGGTCTCCTAATAACCTGCCAGTTATATTCATGGCTCCAGGGAAGGATCCAGTTACAAAGTGTACAGTAATGCGATCCGCAAAGCTCCATGCAATGTTAGCCATGCCTGCAATATCATTCAATCTGCTAAAGCGTAAGCAGAGTTTGAAAGTGACTGCGCACCAAGGTATATCATTTCAAGACCAAGCAGATAGAATAAGCTGGCGCACCAGACAAGACTGGAAAAAAAAAAAAAAAACAGTTGAGCCATGCTCCATTCTCTGAAAAGTTTATTTCCCAAAAGTATGTAAGTCACCCTGCTGCTCATGAAAGGTGTTGTACTATTGTATTGTGCTGCAATGGGAGCTGCTGTGCACTGCATTGTCTCGGTACATCAGCATGCTTGCCATGGACCACCCTCTTATAGAGAGCTGTCCAGTCCCCATCCTTAGCTTTCTTTTTGAGACTTCCTGAAAACCATCAAATGCTTTTACTTTTGACATTTGAAATGGATTTGATCCCAGGCCTTTAGTGTTTAGAATGTGTAAAAAGCTTCAAAAGCATCATGTAGGGAATGCTCGGTAGAGTGGGTGGCATCCATTATCAGAGATCTGAGCCAGAACTTTGCACTTTTGGAGATAAGGCTCAGGTACTGATTGCACCATGGAAGCATCGACTCAGCCATAGCTTCAGTTCCCTGTCAAGAGAATACAACACTCTCTGGTCCATCAAGTTTACCAATGTATTTTTACTTACGTTACCACAGGATGGTGTTTCCCTGGCAAAAAAAGAGATGGTACTTATTCTCTGTGTTACTCTCAGTTAGAGAATGTTTTGAAACTGGAGAAAAATACTTGCCTTTGTCCAGCTCAGTTTAATGAAGGTGGCCCTATTAGTGGTTATTGACATTTTCTCCAGATTTCCACAAAGCGGTTTGTGCTGCATGTCTGGGATTATGATAGATTTGTGTAAATAGTGTGCGGGGGAATGCAATGTTGGCAGGGATGGGGTTAAATCTGTCCCTGCCAGCAATCACAGGTGTGGCCATTCCCCAATTAGGTAATTGATGCTAACTGGGGAGTGGCCACATGTATATAAGGAAGGAGAAATCCTTTGTCTGGTGGGGGGTGTTAGAAGAGTGTTTTGGTGCGTTACTTTAGACTACATGTAGTGAAGGCGACTGCCCAGCCTACAGCCAGTTAGTCATTTGTTTAAATCTTTATTCTCAAACAGCCAACTTCCCAACGTTTCTGTATGTTTAGCATACCTTTGTCAAGAGAAAGTGTGTTTGAAAACAATCACTGGAGGTATTTATAGGTTTTTGATGCCATGGTGTAATAGTATATATATATATACTATATATAAAATATATTGAATTTCTCCAAGGTATGCCTGGAAGTGGTTCAGATGCTTTGTAATAACAAAAGCTTTTAGTGCTGGCAAGATAAAGCCTACTCTGATACTGTAAAATAACACAGAGCTAAGGAATCCTTCCATCACCCATATACTTACAGCAGTCAGTAGTACCATTAAAGCTTAATGTTTCTGAACGTTTGGTGCATTTTATTGCTTCCTTCATTTTACTGTCATGGGAGTAATTGAAAACTAGTTGTTTTTTTACCTTTATAAAACCCACCACACTTAAACCAGATAACTGATTTTCAACATAAAAGTAACTGCTAATTATTGGCTAATATATCTCTTTACCCTAGAGGTAGGACTAACTCATTTTTTGAAGAAATTCAAAAACACAAGGTTGAAGTTCAAATCAATACATTTTGCACAGGACTACAGGCTTTTCAGGAACCATGACCTTCATAAGTGTGACAGTAGTCTGTACATTCTCAGTCCCTAACCACAAAACAACAGTTTCACTGAACCGGTCTGATAGGTAACAGCACTGTGATCCAGCTTCACTTGATACTCTACTGCTGTCCTCAAAACACGTGGGCATGACAATGCAAGAGATTTACATGCAGTCCTTTGCACTGGTCGCTCATCAAGTAACTTCCTCCTCAAATCTAAGTTGGTGAGACCCAAAATTGGTTTGATCTCGATCGGCTGCTGATGGAATCGAACTGATATCAGATTGCTTTGAAGTCTGTCCCACTGGCAGGTGGAAACGCGGCATAAGATGACAAGGTTCCCAATTCGAGCCCACTGGGTCAATATAATCGGGGCAAGACTTTAACCAGAACAATAGGCAAGAAACACTTCAAAAACGGATCCACGTCAATCAACTGGCAGTACTGTAAAAGTCAATTAATCCACGTCCAACCAATTGCTCAACAATCAGTCTGGTCAATCTAGGTACCTAACCTACTGTAGAACGGTCTGGTTGTAAATCTGTCAAAGAAGAAAGCATGTGTGTCTTGCCAACCAATAGCTCCTTTTAAAAAGAAAAATCTACCATGTAGTTTAAAAAGTCCTTGTCCAGACTCTGTTACAAAAGAATGCCAATACTACCAGGTCGCTATACTGTAGCAGATACCTTGGCTCCCACTGCAATAACTGCTTCCCAAATCATCTTCATTCAATCACCTCACTGCACACAGTAGGTGCTTGGATGGAAAATTATGTGCATTCACGATCAACTCCAAGTGCAAATGGAATCACAAGCAAAAAGTACACTCAACAATAATTCTGCAACATGTCTCAGTAAATCACAGGACCAGTTCACCAGATTGCTATGCACGCTTTCTTTTCTTATAATTTGAATCAAATCACCCATGTCTTGAATTCAAGGTTACAATGCAATTGCACACGGTTGTTTCCTACCCCCAGTTACATAATTCGTTTATGCAACTCAAGTATTAAAGGTCTGTAAACAGTAAACAGTGCCGTACATGCGGTATACAGGACACCCTGGTTTGTATAGAGTAGAAACAAACAGTTAAAACGGGCGTATTATGTACGCACACATTTTATTTATATATATATATATATATATATATATATATATATATATATATATATATATATATATATATATTGCAGAATATTCATTTTTGTGTTGTTAATACCGCCAATACCGTTTATAATGAATGACCAAGAACTGTCTGTTTGTCTTGTACTTGAGTTAAATTGTAAATTATTACAAAAAAAAAAAAGTGTGGAGGTTTAGACTGTCCGTATCAGTGGTGTATTACTGCTATCCCCATTAAACTCTGCACGGTGGCAGTCTGGCTACACAGACACAGCGGGTCATTTTTCCAGTACGTTCTTGTCAGTCACATTGCACTTAGTTCAATCAGCAACACTATCGTGGTTTTTGAATATTACGAGTCTCCTTCGGTGCAATTCTATGCGTATTTTC
This sequence comes from Acipenser ruthenus, assembly GCF_902713425.1. NCBI lineage: Eukaryota > Metazoa > Chordata > Actinopteri > Acipenseriformes > Acipenseridae > Acipenser > Acipenser ruthenus. Next base: position 48,071,663 of record NC_081198.1, on the reverse strand, counting down.
ACCTTGAATCTTCGCCTATCTCTTAATTGAATTTTAAATATCTGATACTTCTTTACAAAAGAAGTGCTCAGCTGATCGCCGAGCAGATGAGGTGGGGAGGTGGGGAGGTGGGGTCCTATGTGCAACATTTTAGTTTCTGCACTCGTGTGCAATAAAAAATAAAGTCAGTAGCGGAATATGACAGCAGTCTGTTTCTAATATAAGCCAGTACATGAATCTGATTTTAACTGCAGTTCAAAATTGTGAGGTTGACCTCGCGCACGACTAGTAAGCGTTCCAGTTTTTGGGGATGTGAAACTGTTGCATTTTAACAAAACAAAGCGCAGGCCAATTCCAGTCTCACCTGTACTGCCAGTCTTTTGAGTTCCCCTTCACAGCGGCAGGAGTCTTACTTTGGTTGTAAAGCTCCTGCTTTCCCTCGCTTTCAGAGACTGACACTGCTGTCGTTTCGGCTTGCATCATCCCCGACTAAACTCCCAGATCCCCCCAGAGAAAGTGATGGGGTCTGTGCGGTGTCGCACAGTTACAAGCACTGGCGGGGCCTCGCCTCTTCCTCAAGCCTCCACAGTGTGTCAACGACTGAAAAGGTACAGAAATAAAGTAGAACAACTCATCATGCTGCACCGTGCTAGAAAAGCTGCTTCTTCAACACAGTATAAGCCAGGAATTATGTCAGAATCCCGTCACTGTTTACAGTGAGAAGCACCCTACTCTCTCATCCCTCCATGAAAATGACTCGAAAAAGATTCACCGAATCACGTGATTTTGCATTAAGGGCAAATGATCACTTCCTATGTCAGCTGTTTGAGGGCGGAAAAGTTTTTTGGTGTGCTGGTACAGTCAAAGATATTCTATATCATGGACTGTATATAGAATATCTTTGGTAGAGTTTAGTCTGTCATCGAAAGCTATATGAAAGTTGTTGTGTGAAATGTAACAGCCATATTACATTGATAATTACAAAAATATAGACGTAAAATCAATACAATTGTGTTCACTACAACTGTATTCATTAAGGTGGTTGTATTTTACATTTTTTTTTGTGAATTAAAAAAGCAGCAGGGGTTCCCATTACCTGTGAACAAAAATACTGTTGTTAAAGGACGCTGTGTATTATGGAACGCATGCATCATGTAACTGCAGACTGTAGATGGTTCTGTAATAACTATCCAGATGCTGCTGTGAGAAATAATGACGTCACAACACTATCCTGCAAGGGTAATCATCACAGTGCAGTGCTAATATTATTTGGTATAATTTTGCCTAGTTCAAGTAAACAAATTATTACCGAAATGCCTTAATCCGTGTGTTCTGTAACCTACTACATTTTTTAAAATATAAATCTTACAACACGTTTTAATTGTGACAGCACTACTGTAGGGTACCCTACCATCCGTGTGCCCACTTACAGTATGCTTTTTCTATAGGATTGTCTGTCAAAGGAAATTTAATTTAATTAATTAAGCAAAACATGATAAAAAAAAGCTATATGTTGCTCTTGATGTACACATTTAATCAAGGTATAATAATCTCTGTATACATTTAATCAAGGTATAATAATAATAATAATAATAATAATAATAATAATAATAATAATAATAATAATAAGTAATGTTGGTGTATCTTTAGTACACGCTTCCACAGTTTAGCCAGAAAACATACAATTATGAAAGTCCAGTTTGTTTACATTTGCCAAAGATGGTTATACTAATGGTTAGTGACATCTCACAGAAAACTGGAGATTTAATATTAAAGGTGTTGAAATGGGCTGACTAAGTTAACTTTCTGGAGTTAGAAACAAAATGTTTGCTTTCACAAAAGTAACTTACTGTGTCTGGCACCGAGTGTGGCTGGCAATAACACATTAAACACTGAGGGGGCGAGGTCTGAAAATACCATCAATGTGTTCTGGATTCCAAAAGGAGAACGCTGTGGGAGGGATCGGGAAGTAGTGGGTGGGAGGAGTCAGAATGTTGACACATAAAAAAAACAAAACAAAAAAAACCCTCCAATGAGGCAGAGGGTAGTACAGGGCCATATAATGCAGCAGCAGCAGCAGCTTTAGCGTGCAAAACAAGTTCTCTACAGAATCTGATTGGCACAGCACTTCCACAACTGGAATAATCACCAGAAAGCAGGAAGTTCGCTACCGTACCGAGCACCACTACTTTATAGTATAACATTTGTGAAGTTCTGACACGACCAGTGAAATAAATAAAGTAACAAAAATGCCTGGAAAGAAAGTTTGCATTGTTGGATCAGGAAACTGGTGAGTTATATTATAATTTGAGCACTTTTTACAGTTCTTAATTTAGCACCTTCGCTTATTTGGATCAGCACTACACTGAAACATGCAATTCATACTTACTCCACCTACTGCAGACGCGTTGTTGTTTTTGTACAATCAATCCACCTTATATTTATTTTTAAATTAATACTAGAATGTGTGATTAAGTTTTATCCGACGCTACTTGGGACAAACTATCGCGGTGTTACGCTCAAATTTCCCTATTACCTACTCATAGTGTTGGCAATTGCTGACTGATATTAAGCAATAGTACTTAAGACGGGGGTTTTGTGTTCCCTGTCTTGTTGCAACGCGAACGAGTTCTTGCAAACCCAAATCCATTTGGAGACTACTATGCCACTAGTTTACAAGCTCTGCAATCGGTGATGTGGTATAATAACAAATTACTTCATTCAAAGTAGATAATGAGTCAGAACTACTGTACTTGGTCTCAGGTATCTATCAAAGTTGGGTTTGGGATTCAAGAACAGTTCACAGTCATTAATGCGGCAGTGTGCGCTGCGAGCTCCGTGGGGATGGGCCAGTGTATCCAAGGGCTTACCCTTTGTCCTATTGTTGTAATAACCCAAGCCTTAAAACATGAGCACGGTGTTGCAGTTTTAGCTTTCTCTTTATTTTAACCTTGACTGCATTTAATCCATTTCCCTACCACAACACTATACTTTTTTTCTTTAGGGGATCGGCTATTGCCAAAATTATTGGCAAGAATGTTGCAGGATCCAACAGATTTGATCCCATAGTGAACATGTGGGTTTTTGAAGAAGAGGTTAATGGCAAAAAGCTGACGGAGATAATCAACAGCGAACATGAAAATGTTAAGTATTTGCCGGGACACAAACTGCCTAAAAATGTGGTAAGGCTTCTTGAGCAATTCTTCTTGTGGTGTAATGTGCCGTATGAATACCCATGGTGCTGATGCAGCGTCTTTGTGGTCTAATCTGTCAACACTTTGACTTCTGCTCCAGAGGCTTGTTGCACAGTATTTCATAACAAAGAGCAAGGCGTAATGCAATTGATTGTTGACGATGTCCCATGCCTAAACCTGTATCTACTGGACTAAAGCTTATTCAGTTTTGATTACATTTAGTGTTCACTGTGGTTTATATTCAGGAATAACAATTGAAAAGCTTTCACTGACCCTTCATAGTCCCAAAGAAAACTGATCCAGGTGAAAACATAAAGAATGAAGATTATTTTCTCTCAATCCCTTGATCGGTGTTGTGGAAGTAATCCATTACACTTACACGTATCTTTAACAAAACTGTAACTAGTTACAGTAACTTATTATTTTGAAAAACATGCAACTAGTCACAGTTACAAATACAGTAGTTTCTTATCAGGTGTAGCTAATTCCTGTCCTCACAGACCATATGAACTACTAAATGTTGTCATAGGTAAGACAGTCCAGGACTAGGGCTAATCAGGCTCTGTGAAACCAGCAGAACGTATAGTAGATGTTGGCATCTGTCACAAGTAGGTCTTCTCTCTACATCATATGATGTAAAATCTCAAATGTCCATGTGCAATATTATGTAAGTCATACATGCAGTTCCCAGATTGAGCCTTTAATTCCTTACTTTCATTAGCCCTGACGGCAAAAGGAGACCTAGCTTGTGAAACGTGCAGGAACTGGTGCTAAATAGTGTTTCATGACTTCCAGTCGGAATACTGTGTAAAAGTACTGGGTAATTTACATGTACAGTGGATTAAAATAAAAGGCTATATATATATTGCTTTGAGTGTACTTCACTGGGGAAAGTGTACTTCCAAAGGATAACTTTGCCAGTCAATTGCACTAGAAAACCATAGCTGCATAGACGCCCTTGACATTCATGTTGTAATGGTGACGAACGACAAGTCCATTTTTGTGCTTGTCGATTGTCAGATTGGCTTTAAATGATAGAATTGCAACAGGAAGTAAAGTCAGCATTTAGGGGAACGAGAGCAGAAACTCAAGTTAGTGAAACGTTGCTGCTGAAGTGAGGTGACCCCCTCCTGCACACCTGATCCATGTTTATTTTTCTTTTTTCCCCAGGTTGCTGTCCCAGATGTAGCTGAAGCCTCAACTGGTGCAGATATTCTGGTCTTCGTTGTCCCTCATCAGTTTATTTCCAAACTATGCGATCAGATCAAGCCCAAAATCAAACCAGGGACATTTGGAATATCACTCATTAAGGTTGGAAAACAGGCACACTATTTTCTGCTAGGCTCATGAGCCATAAACCTAAACCATAACTGCAATTGTATTAAGTCTTTAACTAGCGATCTGTAACTCTGTTTAGCTTTCCTCCTGAGAGGCTGAGAGCCCTGTCTGGAAGCGGGGGGTGTCAGTCCGCTTCCCTCCATTTAACGTGCTGTTTTCATTCCTGAGCGCAGGGTGTAGATGAAGGGCCTGATGGCTTAAAGCTCATCTCCAACATCATTCGAGAGAAACTGGAGATTGAAGTCAGCGTGCTGATGGGCGCCAATATCGCTAGTGAGGTGGCCGATGAGAAGTTCTGTGAAACAACCATAGGTAATCCTTACACGAATTGGAGCATATGAAACAAAAATGCAAGGGAGCTGTATCCTCTCCATCCTTTATATATAGACACGGCTAATACTGCTAGCTAAAAGTTTAACTGCATGACTGGTTACTTGTAATATAGAAATATCCAAAGCATTGCTTACAGTTGGACCTTGGAATGCAATTCAAATGGAATGCTTAATCCACGGTCAACATTTTAAATGTACCCCTCTTAGCATAGAAATGTCAAATGTAACAATACCCAATAAACATTTGAGGAATGATGATATAGTTTGGCTTGTTGGGTCATGATTAGAGGATCCAAATGCTGAACTTCTTGTTTGTATACAGGATGCAAAAACGTGCAGCATGGTCAGATTTTTAAGGAGCTGTTTCAGACTCCAAACTTCAGAATCACAGTGGTGGAAGAATGTGATACTGTAGAGCTTTGTGGTGCTTTGAAGGTGAGAATTGAACTTTACCAAACTTTTTTTTTTTTTTTTTTAATTCTTATTTTCTGCTCCTCCTCGACACTGAGACTATTTAGTCTTTCTTAAAGTGAGTTGGCGCTAAACGAGTGGCTGCCCCTGTTTCACTCTGTGTTTCCCGTCGTTTACAGAACATTGTTGCAGTTGGCGCTGGATTCTGTGATGGGCTGGGCTTTGGTGATAACACCAAGGCGGCAGTGATTCGCTTGGGTCTGATGGAAATGGTGGCCTTTGCAAAGTTATTCTGTAAAGGGACAGTAACCTCTGTCACCTTCCTGGAGAGCTGCGGAGTGGCCGATCTCATCACCACCTGCTACGGAGGTCGCAACAGGAAGGTAGCAGAAGCATTTGTGAAAACAAAAAAAGTAAGTGCCATCTGGAAACGGGTATATTTCACTTTTTTTGTTTCTTCTTGGGGATTTGTGGCATCAAACCAAAGAGAAATTCTGAGCATACATCTGTATGGATTCTAACATTGTATTTTCCTATCTAGTCCATAGAGGAGCTGGAAAAAGAAATGCTTAATGGACAGAAGCTGCAGGGTCCCCAGACATCAGCAGAGGTGTACAAGATTCTTAAAAATAAGAATATGGCTAACAAGTAAGTGTTAAAATATATATATATATATATATATATATATATATATATATATATAATCTCTTGCTTAAATATTTTCTAACAGAAACAAAAGAGCTTTGAGGTGTTTCTTATATACTGTAGATTGTGAAACTTGTGTCTGAGGTACAAGTGAACATTGAGAGTGGAAGGTTGTGCATCTGTTTAAATGGCCTGACTGAGCTTGTAAAAAGCATTGGAAGGCATGTATCTGACTCTGACACATGCCCTGCTTGGCGAGGGGGGCACTTGCTTAATGTGCTAAATCCTGCTGGCCTGCTTCCAACTAGGTGCAGCTTGAGAACAAGATGGATGTAGTCATTCTGACACACTGCCAGTATGGACTTGCCCTCTAAAGGGATCAGGTTGAAAGAAGTACATTGCCAGACTCAAATATATATATATATCTAATGTATGTATATGTGTGTGTGTGTGTGTGTGTGTGTGTGTATATATATATATATATATATATATATATATATATATATATATATATATATATATATATATATATATATATATATATAATATACACTGTACCTTTTCTTTCTCTCTCTGCAGATTTCCACTGTTTACTGCCGTGTATTTGATTTGCTTTGAGGGCAGGCCAGTCCAAGAATTCATTACTTGCTTACAGGACCACCCCCAGCACATGTGACCAGGGGAACACATGGTCCTGCTCCCTACTCCTCTACCAACTCCATGGTTCTCTCCTACATTTTAAATGCTTTGTACTTTGACCATTAAACCATTTCATTGGCCTACTTGCTGCCTATCTTTTTGTTTTTAGAAGAAACATGGTGATTCAAAAGCTAAGAGCTATTCATAAAATGACTGAAAGAAAGCATTATGCTTTTTATAATAACACAAAACATGGAACTTGTAAGAATTCCAAAAGCCAATTCTTTTGAAGATGCTCTGCTATGAGTAGCAGACTTTCCTCCATCAAGAATTCAAATGATACAAATGCGTTTTCACTCAGGTTCCCATTATTTTGACTGTTCCCAAGCCAGATATCCTGGTCACCACCAGATTCTGAAAACCTCAAGCATTGTGTTTAAGAATATATGAAATATGAGTGTACTTGTATATTCTGAACCAGAGGATAAGGTGAAGCAGTGATCAATAAGTAGAAACATGCTCACCAATACTTGTTGTTATAGGGACCACGTACACACCAATAAGCAAGTCTGTCATTACACTAATTAAGGGCACACACTGTTTCAAATCATTTATTCATTTATTTCCAGCATTCACATTATTTTGATCTCTTCTAACATAATACATACAACTAGCTACAAACCATAATAACGCAAAAAATTGCCATTTTTTCTAATGTAAAATAAGCAGAACAAAGAGGAAGTACGTCTTTTTATTATTATTATTATTATTATTATTATTTTAAGCAAGCTCAGATTTATCTATAGAAATGTCTTTGGTCTCATTACATAGCAGACAACTCTAAACCTATGACTGGAGTACAGAGCCCTTGCAGGTTGTCATATACTATTAACAAAGCTCTGGTATCAGATTCTGGAGCTATATACTGTAGTGTCTTTCACAGCATTCAAGGTGCTTTACAAAAATTCAATATACGAGCACAGTACGCTCTCTCTCCTTGTGTCCACGTTCTTCTGAAGACCTGGGCTCAGTTGCACCAGCTTTGCAGAAGTTCAGGTTTAGCTCAGTTAAGGTGCACATCTTTCCTCTTTGCTCTTAAAGCTGTTTTTAAAATGCTGCGAGTCGGTGCTGCATCTCTCTAGGTGGTCAGAATAGAGGGATTTCACTGTAGACTGCACACATGATACTTTCAAAGCAGAGCATATTATATGTAGAATGAGTTAACATTATCTAGAAAGGGAAATAACTAAATCCATGTAGAATTTCCTCCATACATATTTTTTTCTAGTTGGGATTTTGTTGAATACAAACCTTCAAGTATGGCAGACTGCCTGGAAACAAATATACAAAATGATCCCCTTGCTGGTAACTCGTGTAAATCTCATGTATTCCATAGAGAATGTTGTCTAAAGAAGATATTTCATTAGTAAAATAATTAAGACTTGTGACTTAAAAAGGTATGTGCAATTAAAACAGTTTCAGTAGTTTTAAAACATTATAGATATTGGAGTGTAAATAATACTGTGCAGATAAATAAAGACCAGGTCATAGAGCTTTACAAGCAGGTGAGTTAGAACACAATTGCAGGTTAACTATATTGGGTAGAAGTAATATTTAAAAAAGCTGCAACAAAACGTAATACTGAAATCCCACTGTTAAGTGCATCTACAATAAAACCAGTTCAAAAATGAAATTGTAAAAAAGAGTTATCATTGCTAACATTTTCAGTATGTAAATACATTGAGTCCTTGTTCATACAGAAATAGAAAGGTAACCAAACACATGTCAAAAGAAGATCAATTCACTAACAATCACAGATCACTAAAAACGTCTTAAATTAATCTAACCCAGGAGTACAATACATTTCTTAAGATGACAGTTCTGCAGGCACCCTGGTAAAGGAACAGTGCATCAACCCCTGTAATCTGACAGGCCATTATTGTCAGATATGTAAGGCTTATGTAGAATAGTCAAAACTGTGATTGTAACTGTTTTCAGAGTGCTTGTACAGTAGGAACTTTCACACATTTTGCAGAGTGCAACATTATGTTAATCTTATTTAGTGTTAGTCAGTGGGCTTAGCCCATGCCGAGTGTGTTAAAGGGGGCATGCTTAAGAGAATGAATGGGCATTATTATTATAAGCGAGTGATTTTCAGTACATTGATTAGGCATATAGACGGAACGAGGGGTTGCTCATAATTGGTAGGTTTCTTGTCTTAGAGCTTGTACAGCACGCCATACTGCACAATTATTGCAAGAAATAAGCTGCTGTAACACACTACATTTCTATACAATGTCTTGCAAAATGTTACTCCTGCCCCTTAAAAGTCAGGAGTATCAGAGTCTATAAAATACATCAGTGTGTGTATTGTTGAGCTTTATATAAAATGAACACGATCCTGCATAAGGACAATATCCACACTGAATACATTTTCTTCAAGTAAAAGTGCAGCAAATGCTGCTTTTTTCTACATCATTGAAAAAAAGTGCAGTTCATTTGAAAAAGGGATCAATAAAGTAAATCAGCTAATTCTAGAATCCTTGATTTTTCTAAAATCATATTCTTGCAATATCAAACCCAAAGCATTGTCATTTTTTCCATAATACACCTTTAACTGAAGCTACTGAACCCCACGTGGGCTGAACTCTTTGCCCATCTGACCAGTGTGGGTTGCTGAAGTGCGAGGAGGATGACTGTGCTCAGGCTATTTTCCGCCCTAATCCTTTTGGAGAGCAAAGGCCAATGCAGAGCTCACTATGGGTCCCCAGCCAAGATCGGCAACTCGGCGCAAGCAGGATTTGAACAAAAGCTTCTGTGACTCACTCTGCACTCCAAACAGCTGTGCTTTTACTAGGTGAACCACTGGGGGCCACCAAAATAAACAGCTTTATAGACAGCTTGTTAGTATGTAGGTTTTCACTGTGCCACTAACCTGGCTGGTTTTCAGCAATTTTACAGTTAGAACTGCACTCCCCACTCAGATGCCAGCTGAATTCCTGGTTGAACGGGCAGTAGTCAGCTATCTCCACTGAGCCACCGTAGTAAGGAAAATCTTGAAAAGGGATGCCAGGGATGCCATCGAAATACTGGAGACAAAAAAATCAAAATGCTTGTCGCTGCAAGGAAACAAAGTGATTCTCAACGAGCAGCAAGAAATCAATACCTAAATACTGTACCTGATACTCCGCTGGTATATTGTTCATATATTTCTGTAAATTGCACACTGCCACAGCCATCTGGTCCTGCCTGCATGTGAGCTGTAAAGGATTACTCCTCAAAGCATCACAGAATGGAGCAGCTTTCTGCTTCCTATACAAAGAAGACGACACAGGTGTGTATCATGCATTTGCAAATCAGTAGTTCTTAATCTCTTGGTTCCAATGACTTTTTTTTAAAGCTCTACGAAAAACTGCTAAAATGGAGTAGAGATTGGCTTAGATATAACACACTGTTTGACATCTTTCCAAGATAAGTTTTAACTAAAAAAGTGGCAATATATCTATTTTCTCCTTATTACAGGACTTATGTGTGTCTTTGATTATACATCCAGAACTTGAGGCTCTTCATTACAAAGTCACAGCCCATTCCTCTTCCCCAGTCCTGTCTCTCTGCCATGCTGTAATTGGATCTGTACCAGCTGCAAATGCATGGAACAACATCAGAATTTCATTATACATTTAAATTATTTAAATAATGTTGGAAAAGAAGACACAAGGAAAATAAAAAAACATGTTTTTAGTTGCTCCTGCTTACCCAGTGTCCTCCATTGTTGCTAAGGTAATCGTAGAAAACACTCTGTTCTGTGTGTGAGATCCTGTCATAGCCTCATTCTGGAGAACAGGAAACAGCATTCAAATGATTTAAAATGGTCAACTAAATGTCAGTTTTTTTTTTGTTTGATAACAAAGTAGATTGAACAATACATACATTGAAGAAAAGATACATATTTCTAAAACAAAACATGTACACAGGACTTGTTTTTTTTTGTACAGGGAAAGGATAATTAAGCATACATAATATATATTTTTCACATAATGTCGTATCATTGCCAATGCAAGTGAAAATGTTATTTACAGCTTCAAAATCGTCAGGACAGCATTTTGTGCACAAACACAAAACATCCTCCACTTTTGCTGACATAAGGAAACCAGACCACGTAAAAGTTAATTATGTTTTTTCATTTTCACTTCTCCATTTACCCTAGCAACATATTGGTGAACTGAGCAAACATTTAGACTTACCACAGCTCAGAAAATATCAGTTTGTTTTGCTTAATTTTCAGTTGATTTCACCTTCCAGTCGAACAAGGCACTAAAAAGTGAACTCTGGCAGTAACAAGCTGATCCTTTGTTCTTTACAACATGCTCACAGACATAGGTTTCAACAGCAGCAGTTACAGTACCTCCAGCAATATGTTCTCCCAGTGAGCTCTATCCCCAAACCACCCTGGTTCTCAAGCTCCATCCCCTCCAGGATTGGGCAGTCAAAAAGGTTTTTGGGCTTCTTCCTATAAATGAAATCCACAGAAATCCACAGTGCTTTCATATCTTTTGTCAGGCTTACTGGACCCTTACATTACTGTACCTCAAGCAGGAAACATGCCAAGCACATTTGTTTTTATTGCTCATCTGTTAGGTAATATCATATTAACAGCTACAACCTGACTCAGCTAAGCAATTAAACATAATGTGACAGTAATGCAGAAACCAACTCTAAAAACATAATGCAACATTTACTGTTGTTTGACTGCCTGCACTCAGTATAACAGAGATGGAAGCAAGACCCCCATTGCATAGCAGTTGGATCCATTCCCGGTTTTACTAGGAGTTTAATAAGACACATCTGAGATTGTTACATACACCTTGTGGCTAATCAGGCTCATATTAAAACCTGGAATGAGTTGAACTGAAGTGCCATATGAGGCTTATGTAGAATAGTCTTATTTCCATCCCTGTATAATCATACGACTCGAGGGGTTATGAGAAGGATCACTTCATGACGCACCATCCTGTTGCCACGGATATCCCATAACCTTGATGCTCTTCTAACCACCTGATCACTCCACTGGTACAATCCCAGACTGTAAAAGAAATCGGAAGCATTACCATACACTTTCCTTTAAAACTGACATTGCAAAATGTGTTCTGTATAGTCTAAGAAATACAAACAGTTTAATTCTGGGGGAAAGAATATAGAAATCCTCCTTTAAATGTATTTATGGATAAATACCTTCAATTTTAGTGTTAATTATTTTGAGTGTCATCTGCTGCTCTATGGTACAGTGTATAATATACTTGATAATATTATAACTTTGTGGAGCGAGGACATGATAGAAGGCCATTTCAGCAGCAGTAGTAAATCTATCTGAAAGCCAGTTAGAGTCAGTTATTGGAGGAAATGATTAAAATCTTCCAGGTCTCAAACCAGAGCTGCTTTTCTGTTTTCTTTAACAATATAAATATACCTCTCATTAAATGGTGGCAGTCCGTTTGCATGGCTCTGTGTCACAGGTCTTCCCGCATCATCATGATAAAATGCATAAAGCCCAGCTGAGAAACCCTGTTTAAAATACATATACATTCATTTCCTGGTCAAGCCAACCAATGGGAAGAACAACGAGGGGCTGCATACTCTACAATGTGTCCGTTCAGACAAGTACGGTCAAAATTCTCCTACCCTCTTCAATAGAAAATGTTTTCACTCATCACAGATTTTTTTAGTGTTGCTATATTGTAAGATAAAAGTAATTTCAAATAGCCCTGATGAGATATGCCCTAATGAGTATATCCTGGTTTTCAGAATAATTACCATTGCACAACTGCACACCTTACATTGCTGAGGAACCGAGAGCAGTGTTACACAGGCACTCCCCAGGAATTACAAAGAAGACAAGCTCATTCCACAACCGTTTATTATATTGCCATGCAGTAGACATGATATTATTAGTGGTATAATTACAACACGTTGCTGATTAACACTCTGCATTGTATACAAGAGTCTTCTAACCGCAAACTGATGTCACCTTGTCAGGTAGAAAACACAGTGCTGCATTGTGATTTAGCTATTCAAAGGACATAATAATAGGAGGATGCTATAGGCCGCCAAATTCAGGCACTGAGCAAAATAATCTGTTATACAATGACATTAGAAATGCGTGCAGCAAAGGAGAAGCCATATTAATGATTTCAACTTCCCCCATATAAAATTGGAAAACCCTATGGGGAGCATGGCAGATGAAATTGAAATGGTGGAAATGACAAATGACTGCTTCCTAACACAATTTGTCAAGGCACTGACTGAGGTGAGGCATGCCTTGATTTAGTCTTTTCAAATAACGAAGACAGAATAATGTTACTCGAATTGTATTTGCTTACGATTGTAAGTCGCCCTGGATAAGGGTGTCTGCTAAGAAATAAATAATAATAATAATAATAATAATAATAATAATAATAATAATAATAATAATAATAATAATAATAATAATAATAACTAAAATAGAGGTCAGAGTACCATTGGCAAACTCAGGCCACAAAAAGTAATGACTAAAGCTAAGGTTTACAATTTTAGGGAAGGCAAATTATGAAGGAACGAAACAGAGACTAACAGATGTAGATTGGAATAAAATAGAGAAAACATCCATAGAAAAAGGATGGCTGTTTTTTTTTAAAAATGTAGCACTAGAGGCGCAAAACAATTACACCCCAAAAGTAGACAAATCTAAATCTAAAACAAAATTGCCAAAATGGTTTAATAGGTCAATTAAAAAAATAGTCAGAGAAAAAAGGCACTTTACAGAGCGTTTAAAAGGGACCAAGAACAAAGTACACAGAAAGAGTACTTGGAACTGCAAACACAAGTCAAAAAGGAAGTTAGAAAGGCCAAGAGAGACAGAGAGAGAGATAGAAATGAGCATTGCTAAGGGGGCTAAAACCAATTCCAAAAAGTTATTCCAATAACGCAGGCAATACAAATCATATGGGAGTTACTGAAATTGAAGAAGGAATCTATGAAAAAGACCTAGGAGTTTATGTTGACTCAGAAATGTCTTCATCTAGACAATGCGAGGAAGCTATAAAAAAGGCCAACAAGATGCTCGGATATATTGTGAAAAGTGTTGAATTTAAATCAAGGGATGTAATGTTAAAAATTTACAATGCATTAGTAAGACCTCATTAGAATATTGTGTTCAGTTCTGGTCACCTCGCTACAAAAAGGATATTGCTTCTCTAGAAAGAGTGCAAAGAAGAGCGACCAGAATTATTCCAGGTTTAACAGGCATGTCATATGCAGATAGGCTTAAATAATTGAATCTATTCAGTCTTGAACAAAGAAGACTACGCAGTGATCTGATTCAAGCATTCAAAATTCTAAAAGGCATTGACAATGTCGACCCAAAGGACTTTTTCGACCTGAAAAAAGAAACAAGGACCAGGGGGTCACAAATGGAGATTAGATAAAGGGGCATTCAGAACAGAAAATAGGAGGCACTTTTTTACACAGAGAATTGTGAGGGTCTGGAACCAACTCCCCAGTAATGTTGTTGAAGCTGACACCTTGGGATCCTTCAAGAAGCTGCTTGATCAGATCAGCTACTAACAACCAAACAAGCAAGATGGGCTGAATGGCCTCCTCTCGCTTGTAAACTTTCTTATGTACGTGCCTCAAAAGGTTTCAAACAAACATGCTCTTTATTGTCCGTTGTTGACAAGTGACTCCCAAACCCTGCACTACCCATATTCAATATAGCCTGCACATGTAATAAAACACAACACTGGGCAAACTGCTTCATTAAAGACAGCTAAACACACACACACACACACTCACACATAAATAAGCCTTTACAAAATAATGTACTGGTAAATTAAAAACCCAGGGAGTGGAGATGCTGGAATAAAGATGGTTACGCTAGGCAATTCGTCTGTAGACAGCTATTTGTACAATATGTTTCCGTTTCTAAATCAAATTTAATGTAATATTAATATGTAATGTAACTTGCAAGACAGAATATGAATACGTGTGTACAGGATAAAACCGTTACGGAAGAACCAAGATTTGGTTCAAACCGTTTTTCTCCACACCCTCTGGCATATGTTGCGGTATGCATTATATAAATATCTCAGAATCTGAATTATTAAATACGCACTTTGGCTTCTTTTTAAATAGTGTCTATTAAACAAAACAGTAAATGATTTTACTGTCGGCACTACTTCAAAATATATATGAAAATGAAACTACATGTTGTAAACGTAATGTATTTTCTGTCTAGAAGCTATTACCATACCTACTTTATTTGCTCCTTTAAATAATAAAATAAACTTTATTTTATACAGCGCCTTTAAAAGCAACCATCTCAAAGCGCTTTACAAGACAAACACAAATCACAACAACAAAGAAACACAGAAGATAAAAACAGTCACAAAAATGCCTTTCTAAAAAAGTAAGTTTTTAAGCTAGATTTAAAAGCACTCAAAGTGTCTCAATCCCTGATTTCTTTAGGAATGTTGTTCCAGAGTTTTGGGGCATAACAACAAAAGGCCCTGTCACCCATGGAGTGCAGATGAGCAGGAGAAACACATAACACTCCAGAATCAGTTGAGCGAAGGTTGGGGAGTGTAAACAGATCAATAATCAGAGAAGCACTGTGGAGCCAAACCATGCAGAGCCTTAAAGGTAAGAAGAAGACTTTTAAAATCAACTCGAAACCTGACAGACAACTAGTGCAAGGACTCCAAAGCAGGGGTTATGTGATCACCTGCTTGTGACCTAGTCAGGATTCTAGCTGCTGAGTTCTGAACATATTGTAATTAGTTAAGTGTGCTTTTAGAGACGCCTGCGAGCAGGGTGTTACAATAATCTATCCCTGAGAAAACAAAAGCATGAACCTGTTTTTCAGCTACAGATGCAGAGAGCACAGGTCACAGCCTGTTTCTAAGGTGGAAAAAATATGCCTTAACAGTATTCTACACATGACGTATAAAAGCTAATCCAGGATTAAAAATCACTCCCATATTTGGAACTAAACTCAAGCATGGTACCATCAACTGACAGGTTTACAGCATTGGTTTTACGTAGCTGATGTGAAGTACCTAACAGCATAACCTCGGTCTTATCACAATTTAGATGCAAAAAACTTTGTGACATCCAATTCTTAATATCAGAAATGCAGTCCGCAACATCAATAAGGTACTGTGTACAGTTTTGATTCAAAATGACGAACCAACCACCGGATGATAACTTGATGCCATCACACTGTCACTAGGGTTGCTACATTGATGACCCCACCAATTTCAGGTACCTTTTACCATCTTTCTTCCAACCCGCTCTGAAAGGGTTTAGCTTACTCGCCTCAGAAGGGTTTGGAACGCGATGTTTGCAGGTATGACAGTTTGCCAATTGTGATACAAATGACAGAATAACCAAAACAGTTTCCAGCAGCGGCTCAACCTAGCTGCCATCATCTGTGACCCACCACACCGGCTAGCTTGCGATGACGTCATGAGTAAAGTCCCGCCTACTGAGACACTCTTACAGCGGCGGATGGAATTGGCTACATTTCATGTATCTCTATACACTGTATCAAGGAAGCGGATAGTAACTTTAAAGCTATAGTAACTAACGCGTCGTGTAAAACAAACAAACAAACAAAAACATCATAATGAAGCATTAAACTTTAAGGCACTCTAATACTGCAGTAAGCCACTGCACCACAGATTCACCTAAAGGCTGTTATTAACAACGAGTATAGCAGACAAACCGTCATTGATCATCTATCAGGAAACCCAGTTATTTTGCAATGCCCTCCATCCCAGTCCAGAGTAACTAAAGATAAGCACAGAGCCCTCTGCTGTTGGAAGACTACACTGCAGATGAGTGTATTTCATTATTATTATTATTTGTTTATTTAGCAGCCGCCTTTATCCAAGGCGACTTACAGAGACTAGGGTGTGTGAACTATGCATCAGTATAGTTATAATGGCTGCACAGTGGATATACTTGTCACTGAAAAATTACAGAGCAAATAAGAATAACTGAAATACTGTATATAGAAAAACATGTTTTCTGAAGGGTTATTGTGATGTATCTTTAGGAGGGTATCAAAGGGAACCCTAAATACCTGTTCATCATGTCATAGCAACATTTCTGGTTCTGGACGAATCCACTAGTGTGGTCTCAAATAGTTATTTTTTTGGTGCAGATGCTATTGACTGTTTGGGCTCTCTCATTTCTCATTTTCCACTGGTAATGTATAACGCTGCTGTCTCTTGATCTTCCAAGGGCTGCACAGGCATTTTTAATTTGCTTGAGTGTTCTTCTGTCCTTGTGCAATGAATCTAAATAAGATTTTTCCTTTATTGTCTTTATTTTGCAATTAGGTTAATTATGGCTTATTTCTTTTTAACTTCACATACAACACATATACAATCAACTTCTTAGGGGTATAGCTGGTGTGTTTGTATTGCACCTCTGTGAGAGTACTACGCAGGATTGCAGTCATTTATAAGAGCAGATGTATAGCTATCAGAACATTTACCTGAAAGTTGGAAAGCTAATGTTACAATCTTCTGAACTTGGATCATTTGCAGATCTATCAGAACTTTGTTTAACATTCTAGACACAAACATTCCATGTTTGATATATTTTGAGAATCTCCTGAAAAGAAAGAGTGTTTTGATCACATTGTTAAGTAGAGCTATTCAAATTCAAATTCAAAGTCTGTTGCTATTTCAGTTTGATTCCAGTAGATGGCGATGTAGGCCCCGTAAAGAGCAGATTTTGTAACTGTCAAGTGCAGTTGTGCAAAAAAAAAAAAAAAAAATTAGATAAAAAATAAATAGGTCAGTCACATTAGGCTTTTGTTGTATTTGATGAAGGACAAACCAGAAAACTATATCAATTAGCAAAACATCTCTGTTCTGTGCTGTTTTGCTGTTTCCATTTTTTTTTCTTCCAATGCCAACACTTAACATCAAGGCTGGATTAAAGGATGTGGGGGCCCTACACTAACCATATTTTGGGGTCCCTATGCATATTATGGTGTTATTGATATATTGGTTAATCCGACCCTGCTTTGGGGACCTATGTCACAGGTAAAGTATCGTTATAGAAAAGTGTGCTATTTTATAAATTACGTGTAGAGATTTTTTTTTTTTAAACAGGACAGGTTTTTAAATTGGCCCTAAAAGTGAAATAATACGTAAATTGAACATGCTTCAATAATTTGATCCCGCAGACTGATGTCTCTGACGTAGGACTAGGGACGGATCTCTCCCAGGAGGTAGAGGGCGTGGGGCATTTGGTATTGTACATTAGCAGGAAGCTGCTTGCGTGAGAGACTCAGAGAACAGGTATGGTGTAATTGAGAAGGAATGCCTAGCCGTCATAAAAAAAAAAAAAACAGAACTGAAAGCAAGCTTCTGTGCGCCTCTCTTCCTGTGTGTGTGGGCCCGGCCGCCCACATGCAGTTTTTGTAAAATGTCCCAAAAATGATGACCTCGCGTGGGCCCCAATTCTGATGGGGGCCCTGCACTATAGCGTAATTTGCGTATAGTTTAATCTGTCCCTGCTTAACATACTTTCCCACGACTGCAGTTCCTAACTGCAATAAACAGCACCATCCTTTCCAGTGCTTTATTAGGCTTTACTACACTTTTCAATGGCAGACCTTTATGAGGATTGGTTCATATATGCTTTATAAGGAGAGGTTGGTGATACAGTAAATTGTAAATACCGATATTATTGGGTCATATGTTGGTTAATTAATCTACAGTTTCACTAGGATGTAAATCAATGCATATTTTTGCATTAATTTAAACTTCTATAATGACCAGTAAAATAGTATTATATAATGCCACAATTTACGAGTATGAGAAACTTTTTATTTTCTATATTAAATTCGTAAGCGCTCTATTAAAATAACACAGGGACTAAGCCTTGGGCTTATATTGTAAAAAAAAAGTTGTGTTTTTTTTCTTCCCCGTTTGAAGTTTTTCTATTGCCAGGTTCTTAAATACTTGATACACCTTTCACACCTTGCCTTGGAGGCTGAGAAACAGGCATGCTTCTCATGTTTTGCCCTGAACATGTTTTGCTCTGCACAGCATACGAATGAAGGAAACCTTTAAGAATGGTGTGTTCACTACGCAATGTGCAAGTCAGTATAAACAGGGGCTGTGTAAACAGTTTGCTACAGCGCTTGTTAAAAATGCAACAGTATGGTATATAACTAGAACTAGAAAACTACAACAACAAGAAAGCAGTATAACTCCAAACACTATAACTGAAAATGAAACTATAACTGCATAACAAAAAACAGCACTGTGGTCATATACACCTCCTGAGGGGTCTGGAGTCCGGCTTTCCAGTCTGGTATAAACGCTCTGTAGTGTAGATGCTAACCATATTTAGCTTTAGTTGTTTGGTTCTAGTTTTGTAAAGTTAACAGGTGTTTTACCTGTTAACTACTAGACTGGTGTAAATGCTTTTAAAAATATGGCCCATAATGTGCCAGGGTGTAAATACACTGTAGAACATTCTTTTGACTAAATCAAGATTTCTGGTACAATCACTTAGCCTAATGTCAGCGTAGTGTGTTTGTACTCTTCCAAGATTATCTTACCAACAGTCACCACTTACTCCTCAAATTTAAGTAAAAACACAGATATACAGGCTTTTCCCTTCAGCACTCACCGATCTCAGTGATGAATTGCCAGCTGATGACAATGTAGTTTCTCCTATTCCCAGGTCATATATATTACACAGAAGAGGAGTCTGTCCCTGGTAGCCTTTGAAGGCATCATCTGAAGTAGAGCGCTTCAAACACAGGCAATACAGTCATCTTATATTCAAGTAGCATTCGAGGCAATAACATAGAGAGGCCACTCAGAGAATTGAAAGCTTTTTCAGAAACATGGTTTTATGATTTCAGACATCAAAGAAGTGATACAGACCAGAAACCCTGAATAGAATAAGGAGCCTGACACCTTGGCAGAGGTCACATTTCTCATTGGAAATACGAGGAATAATATGAGGGAGCTGGACCTGAAACAAGCAGGTATGATTGTATTCCCAGGCCCCTTTATCTTCTAAGGGAACTTTCATCACTGTCTGATGGTGGCAGTTCTGATGACACCCCTGCGAAGATTGGGATTATGGCTCCACGTTACAAGCCTGTGTGAAAGAAGATCTCTACTGCTGAAACCACGCAATGACAACTGACTAGAGTCTATTCATGTTGTCTTGTATTAATGCCTTCCCTGTATTCAGGAATGGCCAGGACATCACAGCACAGACAAGGCCTTTTAGTGGATACCCTTGAATATGTGCAGGTGCTGTTGCATGCACAAAACATTTTAATGTAAAAATTGAGCTTGGGCAAATTAGCTGGTTTAGGGAGAAAAAAAAAACTATGGTAAAACATAGACAATTCCTAAAACAACATGCTCTGTAACACAGGGTGCTCTGCATCGATCTCACTAAATACGGGTGTAACCCATCTTCGTGACATCCATGCACACATGCAGTTTCTTGGTATTTTTTGGTATGTGTACTTTTTGGCAATACTATAAAATATAACAGTGATATTTGTTTTTGAGAGATGAAATTGTACTCATTTGTGTTTTGTACTTATCAGTGCTCTGTGCACAGTTGTTGTTTTTATAATTTTTATCTTCACTGTCTAAACCTGAAATGGTGTTCTGATGAGGTTACCCTCTCTACCAATGTAAATGAAAAGAATCACGTGACTATACTGTGCATGCATTCCTTATGCTAAAGGCTAGTGTTCTGCTTTGGCATTTTGAAAAGGTGATAAAGGTTGTAATCCATTATCCATTCTCCTTTTGTTTTTAATAAGCTGTAATTAAATGTCTGAGACCTGCTGAATAAAACTGTACATCCATTGCAATGGATTACACAGAGTATGACATTTACAAATGTACGTAATCATTTCTGAAATTTAGTTCGCACACAGCAGTCATATTCTTTGATTTATTTGATCAGTAGTTTCCTAAAAATAAAGAGATATAAATCACAAGTCAGTTCAGCCACACACCTGGCTTTAAAATCATGTTTGTACAGGAATCCAGAATGGAGTCTTTTGTTTGATCAGATCTCAGCTTCCCACAAGGACTACATCATTTTAATGACCAGTCCCAATGGAGGAAATGGCATTTTATTTATTGATACTGTGTCTAAAAAAGTGGATTTTTCACCCATTTTAAAAAACAATCGAAAACCAAATTCGTACCCCTCTTTAAGGTACTCAGTATTTAACTGTTCTTTAGCCACCACATCATTTTTTTTAAATGCAACGTTACTTAATTTGTTATGGATTTAATGGGGGAAAAAGTTGGAATGCCATTTCATGGTTCAGTAGTTTAGTCTGAGCGACTCCAGCTCATGTGGCTCATGCAGCAGGCAGGGTTCATCTGCAAGCAATGGCCCGTTCACAGCCCCATCTGTTTTATCCCTCACAATGTCCCACATGAGATTCTGCATCACAGAAAAGCATCTGAATGCACCTTTCAAGTTGAGAAAATAGCTTCAAATGCCTGTTTATCCTCTTTCCCTTGCACTGCGCTCCACCATTCTGGGTGTTTCTGGCTTCTCTCGTTGTAACACTGATTTCATTCACAGTTTTAATAACCACTGGCACAGGGGAATTGGGCAGAATCCTTCATGTTCATTGGAATGTCACTTTTTATTTTGGAAGATGAACTGCCTACTGGACTTTTAAGAAACACGTTTTATTATCAAATTAAATGTCTTTAGCCACTGCCAGGCTATTATTAAAATCCTTTTTAGATGTCTCTTCACATTATAAATGCTTAGCTACCTTTCTTGCACAGGGGCCAGAGGAATCTGTGCAGTTCTACTCAGCAATAAGACATGCCAGCTTACCACTGAAGCACAGCTTAGCTAGAGCTTAAGGATCCAGGGGAAAATGATTAGGTCCTCTTGGGGAATAAGCAAATGTATGAATTTCATATAGAAAGAGTCAAGCTGCTGAGGAGTGTCCAAATCCAGGACCTGTGGCCAAACGTGGACCTGCACTGGCATATTGTATTATAGTGAAACAATCCCAGTGCTATATAGTCACTTAACCCAAGTGAATGTAACAGGTTCAGGAATTTATATTTGCTTTATAGATCACATTTACTGTACATATTTACCACACAGTCTATCGTAAAGATGCAGTGTTTTACTCTGTATCAATGTGAATTTGGACCTAAAAGCTGAGTGCATTTGGGCCTGTAGCATAAAACACACACACACACACACACACACACACACACACACACACACAAAAACTGAACTAAAATACAACTGAGCGTTTGTTCCCTATGTAGTGTAACACCCTTCCCTAATAAAGTCTTCATACCCTTTGGTTAAATAGTGCAAGTTCTTCACTACCACTGCCATTCTTTCTCAAGCAGGGGAGCATGGGATTTTAAATCAGTCTCTGGTTCCAAGGAGAACAGATGAGCTAAAGAAGCAGCAGCTTCAGACAAGCTGTTTTTATGAGTTTTACAGTACATACAGCGGCCTGGTCCTTACTCTACATTTCCATCAACTTATTAGGCCATTACAAAAGTACATATACAAAATAGATATTTTTATTTCTAGTTCTGATCATTTTTTCTTGGATCGATTCAAGCATAGCACATTTACACAAAGACAGCTTTAGGTTGAACTAGTGGTGTCCCCAGACACAGAAAGACAGGAAACAGGAACTCTGGGACTGTCGCTTTCCTCCTGTTCAACAACAACAAACAACAGGCCTGCGTTGGCATGCAGTTGCCTGTAGAAAAAATACGAAGCATCCAAGTTCTTGTAAAATATGGATGTTTTGTTGAATTACAGTAATTAAACCATATCTCTGATTGTGGTTGAGAACAAAATCAGTGTTTATTTTGGAAAAAAGAACCACATTAGAAGCCCTCTGTTTATCATATCACTCCCTCACCGCAGGCAAACGAGCCACTTCTGGAAGAAGCTTTCATTTGAATAATCCATTCTCTAATTCCATTCTCTGTAGGATATTTGGAACGGAATGTCAGTAATTAACAGCTTTGAAACCAATGCTTGGTTACAATCATGCAACTATTTATCAATTACATTTCAATGGTGCCCTAACAAGTCACATCAAAATGAAAAATTCAGAAGTTATTTTGATTACAGAAATCTGGATTCTTTCCAATTGTAACACATCAGGATAATGGCAAAGCTAGATGGTAGAAAATCTATCTTATAATTTTCACTTGGCATACTGAAGTAACTTATTTAAAATACATTCTTAGTGATCTGTCTGAGGAGGAGATTAGTCTCTTCATTGGTTTGCTATAGGTGAAACCCATAGCAATTCAAGGATAATGTCTCGAAATCACAAGTCCATTTAAAGTATTCTGTTTGAATAACACATTATCATGTGAGGGACTGACAATTTACAACCCACTTGGAATTCATCTGGACAGTTACATTACCAATTACCTCCCATAGAGTTCCTGTTGCATATCCCCACGATCCCTCCTGAACCTGCTAAAAAGAGGGGGTCAAGGGCCATATCCTTTCTTCTTGTGTTGTGTGTTGTGATCCAGACCCAGGCTCTCTCCACAGCTGGCTGCAAGTTTGATGAGGTTCTGTGTTCAATCACCCCACTTCACATCCTCACATCCTGCCTTTCACCAGCTGGGAGCCAAAAAACCTGCAAGGGAGTGAAACAGCACAAGAAGAGTGATCAGTGTGTATCAGCTCTTATTGATCACCTTGTTAAAAACTCAAGGCAATGTTGGGAAGTAAACTATATGACTGTACACATCTTTGATCTGCATGTGGTGTGCCGTCCCATTACGCTGCTTATCCTTTCCTCTAATAAAGCTGTTCTAAAGATTTCTTCTGAAGCACTGTAACCATGTGACCCATGTTATGAATTAATAAAGGCACATCTTTAAAGCTTTTCAAAACCTATTGTTTGTTTTTCTCAGATGTGCTCAGCAGGCTCAATTCTTGTCGTAGGTTTAATTATTTTCTTCTAACTTTTTAAAAATGTAAGCTGTGTTAACTCTGAACATAAAATTGTAGTGGTATGGCATTGTTGACTTATTGACGTGAATTTATGAACTTAGAAGGAATTCTATTTATTTATTCTATCTATGATTTGTGACATACAATTCCTAAAGCCTCTATAAATATTATGTGATCGGATCTCTGCAAAAACTGAATAATTCATTCACTACCACCAGTGAATGTGAATATAAAGAATCATATTACCAGACAAGGCTAGCCAACCTAATCAGTACTCTTTTGACACTTTGTATTCTGAAGTAAAATAACCCCTCAGGGATCTAGCATCTATACACTCCCTTCGCTTATCTCCAATGCATTTATACCCAACACCTGATAAGCAACAGCAAACAATACAGTGCAAGCCAAACCCAATTCTGTGCAGGCTGAACAATGAGGTGTTAGTGCATGGAGCTCTTTAGGAATCGTAACTGGTACGGGCTTGTTTTATTTGCAATTTCAGATTGGGGGCATCGGGATGGTTGGTTGGAGCAAGAACGTTGTGACCAACTTTGATCTTCATTCACAAGAATTACCATACAAATAAACCAACAATGAGATATTATGCCGTATCAGCTCTTGTGTGAGTAAACCACTTTCAAAGCCTTTTTTCAATGGAATGGATACGTTCACTAAACATGTGACTGCGGGAAGTAATGTAGACTGCTGCTTGTTTCTTCAGCAACCGTCTAAAATGTGTCATGAAACCAAACTTTGTTTAATTACTCAAAACAGACTTTGAGTAACTCACTGTTGTGGCGTTTGTGAATAGGGTCCATTGTTACAAACTATCCCTCATTTGTATCTGTCTGTATGGTTAGTGATTTCTTTCTTTCCCTTTGGTTAACACTACTTTTAACTTTCACTGACCTCAATGGACCAGAACCTGTTGAGAGTCTTTAAGTCTTCAGACATAACTGATGGTATGATCTAGACTTATTCTTCCATATACCTCTAAAGCCAGACTGCAGGATTTAAGCTCCCTTCCTCAAGTCGCCCTCTGCCAGTGGCTTTGTGGCACCCATCAACTACAGTGGGCCATCATGAGTCATCATTCTTGGTTAATAATCCTCCCATGGGCCTGAACAAATAGACAACAGGTTAATGTCTGTAATCTTGCTTCTATCAGTTTTTCGAAAATGTCTCTTTCTGAGGGGTTTATCTATCACATGTGTTAAGTCTCCCTATCGTAATTTTTAACAAAGAAGTCTGGCTGGTTGAATCCGTCTCTGTCTGTTACCCAGGTGTTTAATTAAAATGTTTTAAGCTTAATAATACTTGTAGGTCAGAATATTTGACACCCATGGTAACAGGTATTGTGGTTTGTAGAGAATTTATGAGGTTCTAACATTGCTGAGAAAAGCAGGTTTATCAAGTGTGAGGCTTGGTATCTGTTGGTTTTAGGCGTGACTCGACTCACCAATAGGGATTGTTAGAGAGGGTGTCCTTGCCAGAAAGCATTACGTAATTAGTATGCAATCGCTTCTTATGTATCAGAAGTAAAAAGAAGGGGCCAAGTTATTTTTTTTCTGAAATCTGAGTAAATATATGTTTAGTACTTTTAAATTTAAAGTTTTTAAATGTTGTATTTTAAATATTCACCACTAGGGGTAGCTGTGCTCCTTAACTGGGAGACAGTAAAAAAGTGAGCGACTGTTACTGGTGACTGTATTGTGTTATAGAAGAAGTTAACTACATGTACAGATAGTAGCGTCTTATTAAACAAGTACTGGTAGCAGAGTTAATGAAGCCATGAAACTAGCTAATGACAAAGGTGTTTCTCTGAACTATAAAACTGCGCTCTGCCTGAACAGGTACACTCTCCTGGGTATTCAAAAACACAGTGGTCACAGGAAAGACCTATCTCAGCCGGTCTGCTACTCTATGTCTGGGAATGGACAGTTTAGTAGGTACTTTTATCAAGCATATTCTATTAAACGTTGAAGATCTTATGCTTTATGTTGCTTATGAGGCATTTGAGTTAAAAGCCAGCATAGTGATCCCATCAACAATGATGTCCTCATCCTATTACTCACTGTAGGAGGTGAGTTTTTATTGCAATGCACAGTAATAACAACCTTTTTAAAATGTGAGTACTACATTTTATTGGATTGATATTTATGTTCTGTATTTTTTGGGGGTGTGGATGTGCTTTTTTGATGACTTTCCTATTTATTTATTTTTTTTATTCTTTATACCAAAATGTAGTTAATAAACTATGCATATAGAAATGTTGAAGGAGGAGTATGTAAATTATGTGGTCAGTGTCTAGTCAGAACAGCTCTGGGAACTCAGAACTAAGAATTCTTGTCTCTCCACAAATCTGACATCTGTCACCTTCCCATGCAGAGATGTAAACCTCTTTATTCTGTGGTCCAATTACACGAAAATCGGGAATTTCTCCGCAAATGAATCACCAATCTGAGCCTTTTGATGTCTTTTGACTGATTCCCATCTGTATTTGTGAATCAGCAAACCAAAATAAATTGCTGTCCCAATTTGCAATCTTTGCAACGAATCATCTGTCATGCAACTGGAGAAAAAAACAATGATGTTCATAGCATTTCAGTATAAAATGCTTGGCATACAGACAGCAGCTCAACAACTTTTCTTTTGTAATCGTCTATTGTTTCTGCACACCTACAAAACCCTCACAGGCAGATTGCATAAGTCAGTAGCCTATACAATAGTAGTTAACAATTGTAAGTCACCCTGGATAAGGGCGTCTGCTAAGAAATAAATAATAATAAAAATAATAATAATAATAGTTACTTTAATGAAATAATAAATTAAAAAAACACAACTTGCTGCATGTTGCATAGCAACATGAAGTAACTCACCTTGAGATGGTCTGCTATGAGGACAGCTAAAGGTGAAAACCAGTTATCTAAGGCATGTCACTGTTCTCTTGTGCATGGGAATATGAGAGCCACTTCTTTGTTTTCATGGGAGTCTAGGCTGCTGTGTTCAGCCTTTCGAGGTCTGGTTCATTTGCAAATTTTTCCAAACAAGTACTTCTCCTTTTACCATCACTGGAGCAAATCAGCTCTTTGTACCTATAATGAAATGAATAATGTTGTTCACAAACAAACACATAAATAAATACCTATATAAATACATACCTTTTATGGGTCGATTAATTGTCACTTTAACTAATGCTTTTTTACTGATTTATTATTGGTTATATCAGAGCTAGATCAAAGACTAACCTAAAAGCCAGATCTGCTTGGATGAATCATCAGCTTTCCCCCCAAAAAAGAACCCAGATTAGGAGGAAGCAAGAGAACATTCAAAGAGGAGGTAAAATGTCCAAGAGATACAGATGGCAAAATCATAGATGAAGAGAAAAAAATAGCAAATATATTAAATGATTACTTTTCACAAGTTTTACAAAGGAGGATACGGGCAACATGCCCAACCTGTTGACCTGTTCCTATCCAGTTTTAAATAACTTTAGTAAAACAGAGGCAGAAGTGTTAAAGGGACTAGGAGCTCTGAAAATAAACAAATCCCCTGGGCCGGATGAGATCCTCTCAATAGTACTCAAAGAAATGAAAGAAGTTATTTACAAACCACTAACCAAGATCATGCAACAGTCTCTTGACACGGGCTGTACCGATAGACTGGAGAAATGCAAACGTAATACCGATCCACAAAAAGGGTTACAAAACCGGACCAGGTAGCTACAGACCAATAAGCCTGACTTCTATTATATGTAAACTTATGGAAACTGTAATAAGACTGGGAGACAGTCAGCATGGTTTTAGGAAAGGGAGATTGTGTCTAACTGACCTGCTTGACATTTTTGAGGATGCAACATGGACAATGGGTAACTGCAAAGCATATGACATGGTTTATTTAGATTTCCAGAAAGCTTTTGATAAAGTCTCGCATAAAAGATTAATTCTCAAACTGAACGCAGTAGGGATTCAAGGAAATGCATGCACATGGATAAGGGAGTGGTTAACATGTAGAAAACAGAAAGTACTGATTAGAGGAGAAACCTCAAAATGGAGCGAGGCAACCAGTGGAGTACAACAGGGATCAGTATTAGGTCCTCTGCTCTTCCTAATCTACATTAATGACTTAGATTCTGGTATAGTAAGCAAACTTGTTAAATTTGCAGACAACACAAAAATAGGAGGAGTGGCAGACACTGTTGCAGCAGCAAAGGTCATTCAAAATGATCTAGACAGCATTCAGAACTGGGCAGACACATGGCAAATGACATTTAATAGAGAAAAGTGTAAGATACTGCACTCAGGCAATAAAAATGTGCATTATAAATATCTTATGGGAGATACAAAAATTGAAGAAGGAATTTATGAAAAAGACCTAGGAGTTTATGTTGACTCAGAAATGTCTTAATCTAGACAATGTGGGGAAGCTATAAAAAAGGCCAACAAGATGCTTGGATAATAGTGAAAAGTGTTGAATTTATATCAAGGGAAGTAATGTTAAAACTTTACAATGTATTAGTAAGACCTCATCTAGAATATTGTTTTTCAGTTCTGGTCACCTCACTACAAAAAGGATATTGCTGCTCTAGAAAGAGTGCAAAGAAGAGCAACCAGAATTATTCCAGGTTTAAAAGGCATGTCATATTCTAAAAGGTATTGACAATGTCAACCCAGGGACTTTTTCGACCTGAAATGACATTTGAACATTCATTTATTTGTGAAGGGTTACTAAAATTGTTATCCCTTTAGAGACCTGTCTTTTTAAGAACTCAAAACCAGGCCTCAGTTTTTTGGCAAATGGCAAATAAATAAATATTTGCTTGGGTGTGACTCCATACCATTGACAAATGTTCTGTAAACATTAACCCCAACCTCCAGCTCAATCCATTCCACTTGTCTCACAATGATTAGATTTCTCTTGCTATGTTTCCCACCCCTAACACCAGAGTGTGCCTAGCTAACCGATAATAACCATATGGGTGTCAAGCCAGCATCAACTTTAACCATTGAAGTACAGCTTGAGGAGTTGGGTGACACAATGGATTGGCAACAGGATATGGTGACACCAGGTCTCGGGTATTGATTCGGTAGTGACAGATAATCATTTCCACGTGATAGCTGGTCAGTGACCTATGTGAAGTGAGTCATATGGTCTCAGCCAAATTCCTTGAGGACAGGTGTCCATGTTGACTATCGTTGTAGAAACCAAAGCGCTTCTTTTTTTTTTAGCAGAAAAACTGCTGTAATGGATGGTCTTTGTGACTGAACTGCCTCCTACCTTTAAATTGCAGTACCATGTACCACGGTCTATCTAGGGCAGGTTAGGGTGTTGGATAAAAAGTACTCATAGGCAACATTCCAAACAAATTGAGAGATGGAAATTATTGGATGGGCATGATGACTTAACTATCCTCTGGTCCTGGAAAAGAAGGTCTCTCCAGGGCAATCGCTCGACAATATCGAGTAGAGCTCTGGAAACTGGAACACTGTTATCAAGGTCTCTTTTCCAAATTGCTTTCTTCACAATTTTTTGTAAAAGGAAAAATAAAAAGCAGTATTAAAGGACTCTGAAATTGTCTGTTGCGAGTAATAGTTTTGTAACATTAACAAATTGCACTTAAAAGTCCTTGATATTACTGTCCAATTAACCAACCTGTGACATTCTTTACTTAAAGAGTAAGTAGAGGGGTTCTGTAAAATATAGTATTATACATCCCCACATGTTGCTACAACTGTTTAAATAACATATCTGTCATTTTTTTTTAATTGTTAACATCCTGACAACTTTTTACACTTATAACTTTAAAGTCTGTTTCAAAGCTCTTTTCAATATGTCTGCTCTAGTGTTGTAAGGATTTTTGCCCACATTGTCAAACAGGTAACACAACAACAATGATCCATGATGTGGTACGGAACAGAAAAGGCAGAGCACTTGTTGTTGTGTTTTCTGTTTTTTTAATCACTCTTCATGCAGTGATGTGGAGGACAGATCTCAAACCCCAGTGCACTAAGTAGCCTTGAGTTTTGAAACAGACTTTAAAGTTATAAGTGTAAAAAGAAAAAATAAGTACGTTATTTAAACAATTGTAGCAACATGGGGGACATATAACGCCATATCTTTTAGGAACCCCGCTACTTACTCTGTGAGGAGAACTTTGTCTATCAATAAGCTGTCTTTTACAAGATACAGGCTGGTGCTTCTTTAACACTGTGCGATTATTTTTTAATGACATCAGACCAGTGTACTGTATAATAGTACACATGAAACACTGCAGCAGCAATCACAATGTATCTTTTAGTGAGATATTCAGAGGGCTTCTCGGGCCAGTTACATCTGCCACGGCTGTGCTTCAAATGTAAAAATCACAGCCAAGTGGTTTCGGATTAAATTCCAGCAAATTTAAAAATGAATCTTTAGCAGGGGCAGCTGCTGTTATCTGACGACATGCAATCGCGACAAAAAATAAGACTTCATAGCTTGGTGACAGAGACAATCACACACACAATCAGTATTTAGAGCAACAACCTGAGAATCTGAGACCATCCACTTTTTTTTTGTCTCTTGTTCAGTCAGAATAACAGCAGCTTCCTAACCATGCCTTTCAGCGGCGTCCACCAGCAATGCTAATTCTTTTGTGCTGTCTTTAAAGAAACAAAGCGGGGAGACATATTTGTTGGGTTGTCAGTTTTCCGCCCACTTGCCTTTTTAAAAACTCTGCAAGTCTTGGCAGCCTGCCCGATGTGGTGCTGCATACAAATATTGACAGAACACAGTGGCATTTGTTAGGCCCTCACTAGGAAGCCAGTGAATTTGAACTCGGAGGAAAGTGCTTAGAACTAGGCATTTAAAGAGCCAGTGTGACTACATTTCTTTCTTTCTTTCTTTCTTTCTTTCTTTCTTTCTTTCTTTCTTTCTTTTTTTTCAGACTCATAGCAGAGATGAGCAGTCAATCTAAAGCACAGAATCAGCATGTCTGACCTGGTTTGTAGGTAAGATCAGATTTTTGTATGGTGGGGATGAATCACAAACAATGTGGGAGATCCTAATCAGGAGACCCATTAAAAAGAAACACAAATGATATGTTTATATTGTAGATTAAGGAAGTTAGGAAGATTAATGAAGGAAGGCTGGCTGACTATTAGCAGGGCATCTCTCTCTCTATCCCCCTATTCTATCAAAGGCAGGTATCGTAGACTGGTAAGCAATGCTTGTACAATTAAACAGGTAGGAATATTAATAGTATTAAAATCAGTCTCAATATATGTTTGTGGCTCCTGACAATGTAAAGGTTAAGCCAGATCATTGGCTTATTAGGCAGGATCACAGTCTGGCAGGATATGTTAGAAACTGCTCCGAAAGCAGAAAGGGAAAGAAGCATCAGATATTAGCTTAGTAAAATCTCCCTCCAAGGGATGCCTTCATTGTAAGCTCTCCAGTGATGTTACCATTTCTTACATTACAGATTCAGTGAATCCCTCAATGTGAAATTGGACTATGTCTCTGCCAGGTTTATCTGTTGTGCTATTTCAAGCCGTTTCATCTGCGTTTTACTTTTATGTTTTTGACTTTAAAGCCTAATGCATTCCATCTCTGGATATCTGCAGCATGTTTAGTCGTGTGCTATTAAATTGCAAATGTCTTTATTCCTGTGGGGATTGTAAATGACACTTGTGTGATTATCTTGCATTCCACATTGTCATTTCAAGATGGGCTACGCTCAGAATGGCTTCCTGTTAGAGAAAATAAATGAGGCATGATGTTCAGAAATGTGCATAAATAACTGGAATGATCTGTTGGAGATCTCTTACTGGCGCACAAAATAAACCTCAGCTACAGAAATACCACAGTATGAAGGACCCCCCTCCCTTTGGTATGTTAATAATCTTACATTGTTTACACCAGTGGTGTTATCTCAGAGCAAATGACCAGTTACTTGCAAGTCCCACTAGTACACCCCCATTAACAACCATAATGGCTAAGGGGATTGTTTCTCTAGTATTGCAATTAGAGAAATTTCAATGAGGAATCGGAAACTGGGCTAGATATTAACACACTACTACTAGTTCAATATTTATTTCACAAAAACAATATATATATATATATATATATATATATATATATATATATATATATATATATATATATATATATATATATATATACACACACACACAGTTGTAGTCAAAAGTTTATTTACACCAATGGAAATTTACAATTTCTAGATATTTCTCGAAAGCAATTAATTACAGGAAAAATCTTTTGTAGCAAGAGTTTTGCTATTGTGGATGAGGAGAAAAAGTTACAAGAAATAGATGTCTACAATTATTTATTTCAGCAATTTTTTTTGAAAACTCAAAAAATGCTAATTCAAAAGTATTAATACCCTTTGATGCTATGATGGTATTGTCTGCAAGGTGCTAGCAATTTCAATATGATAATTCTAGAAAAGTCTTGATTGTAGGTGAACATTCTTAGAGAGTATGAAAGGGTTAGGCATAGAATGATTGCTGGCATTACCAATAAGTCAATATAGGAAAAAAGTAAATAGCTACAAAAGATTTTTCCTATAATTATTTGTTTTCGAGCAATTTCGAGAAATTATAAATTTCCATTGCGGTATGTAAACTTTGACTACAGCTCTATATATCAATTTGCCTTTAAGGTCCTTGACAAATATGTACCACTGTAACTAAATAAATGCCCCATCAAATACTATTCCTCATTAAATGTCTAGTATTCATGAACAAACATATTTGATTTGATGTTTAGATGAAGGACATACTGTAGCTAAAGGTCATGTACTCTCCTCATACAAAAGAATGCTTGTTTACCATAAACAATTCCTGCAACAACTGATTGTATTCATCAGCAAATTAAATTCCTATCAGTTAACAAAGTTAATTTAATGTGATATTTGCTGTCTCTGTTCTGACTTGGCATCTCCCTAAATCAAATATGAAAATTAGGTTTACCATGTGATGTTAAATGCTTATAAGATGTGGAACCTGCATAACTGCAAACAGTCCACCAGAAATTGGAACATTTAATAATATTCGAGAGAGGCATGCTAGTGGGTGCACAACATAAGAACATAAGAAGATTTATGAACGAAAGGAGGCCATTCAGACCATCTAAGCTGGTGTGGTTCCGAGTAGCTGACTGATCTCAGAAATTTGTCAAGTGGGGTCTTAAAAGATCCAAGTAATTCAGCCTAAAAAACCTGACCAGGTAACACATTTCATACCCTCACCACTCTCCTTCCGAAATCTATCTCCACTTCATTTCCAACCGTGTACTCTGCTCCTGGCTTCTGTACCTAGTTTAAAGTATTGGTTAGGGTTTTAAAGACTTGCCCCCTCTACTTCTTATACAGCGGTCCTCCGAGTGTGAAAGGTGTGCTCAGGGTAAACGGCAGCCTATCTTAGGTCCTGATAGTTGCGACAGTGTATATGGCAGATATTGTCCTATCCATGTTGATAGTAGAATATAACAGAAAATAAAGTGCGTGAAACACTGACAGATGATTGAAAATTTAATTTAAATGTTTGGATAAAAATAACACATGTTCTCATATACAGTAGTTCTGTTTTTTGAGCAAACCAAAACACCTGGACTGCCCAGACATGAACCCCCAGATTTTGAATTGCGTGCCTCAGTTAATAAATTATTCTTTACTTTTTGTTGTCTAAAAAATTAAATATAAATTAAATATAATGACAGCACCTGTATGATGAACGCAATGTACAGTAAAGACATAATCGTTTTTTTCCTCCACGGGGTTCTCTGACCAGACTGTATCAAAGTTTCTAAACTCAAATTAAAGTAAATCATTCACTGCATTCAGGTCCCAAAAGCGTGCACTGAATAATCTCAGGATAACCATCTTCTCAAGAGACAGAATTCATCATCCGATGGGAACTCACTCCTTATCATAATTGCATGTAATTGCTTTAACATGGGTTCAGATAGGCTGGAATGTGGAGGTATTCAAGTGCACGTGTCAGAATCCCAACACAACAGCTGTGAGAATCAAAGAACGACAAAGTATAGCTTGTTTTACAGGAAAGCATTCACCAGATTGCTTTACTCTAATTATAGAAGATAACACGCATACTTGTACTTGTGTAATAATATACTATATACAGTAGTATACTATGATGTGTTTTATAAGGTAGTACACAATACATATTATGTAAAATGTGTGCAATAAAACAAGCCTGATCATTCATGCATTTTTAGGGTGCACTATATACAAAGAGTGTGTGTAATATAACAAAAATGACGGCATCACTTTGTCTCTAATTACTGTGTATTTACATAGCAGTTACTTAGTAATTACATATGTACTTACACATAGTTAGAATGTTATTATGCATAGTTACAATGTACTTAATGTGTAATTTTGTTGGCATGATATAACCCTAATTCTAACCCTATCCCTAAAACCCTAACTCTAACTCTAAACCTAACCTTTTTCTGATACAATTGTGTACTTACATATATTGTGCAAAACGATTTACACGTTGAGTACATTGTAACTATGCATAATAACATTGTACGCATTTACTATATAAGTACTATGCAAATGCACATTAATTAGAGACACTTAATGTAAAGGACTGTATTACCAAAACGATGTGGTGTTGGCCTAGCTTATACCCCAGAACAGCATGGTTTGAATTCACTATAATGGAACCGAAGCATTGATGTCTGGAGGCCATTTCAGTGCACTATACTTGCTGGAAAGCTCCTCTGTATAATAAAAGCTGTCAGTTTTGTTCATGATAGACATGACAGAAGATAAAGTCTTTGACAGAGGGCTGAAAGTGGGCTTTTGGTCCTCGACTCCATGACATTGTATTGATAATTAAATACTTTACCTTAAAAGCTATGCACAAGCATGCTAGTTTTAATATTTCAGTATAAATGGAGATATTTGTTTTCTGGTTTTTATTATCCAAAAGGCTTTAAGCCTGTCGTAATTAGGTATGAATTGCAGGCAGTGTTGTTTAGCATTGTTGACATGGTTAGGATGAGATGTAATGTTTGTTGCAGCATTGCAGCGGTACAAATGGAATGCACTGGGGATAATCGCTTCTTCTTCATTTAGTGCAATCCTTCCAAACGAAAAGCTACAAAGAGTTTGTGGGTGGATTGGGTGTGTCTTAATAGTTTCAGAAATAATTATTGCTTTTATACACAGATGTGGGTATACAGCAGTGAATGGTATTTGAACCTTTGTATATTACTCGACTATTTGTAACATTTCAAAATTATTTTAACTCAGCCTCCCCAGACAGCTGGATTCAGTCTGGAAACACAATAAACAATCAACAATTGGTGATTCTGTTGAGAACAAGTTACTATGGATAAAAAAAAGACATGGCATTTTTGTTAACAAATATGATGTAACCTCCAAGTCTTGCTTTACTCCCACATGTTGTTGAAGAAAGATTCTCAGCAGAAGCGTCTGTCCATGGTGCCAAGATGTACATGCTGTAGATAATAGTAGCATTGAGAATGGCATTATTGTGTTCATAGTTGCTACATGAACATTCATAAAGTTGGTTTACTACTACAAATACTGAGGTCAAGTGGCTGGACATACTTGGTTTCCATATTTTGTAAATGAGACCAACAATGAATCTATTGCACTCAGACAAAAACTATTACTATTACTGTACGATATATATTTTAAGCACTTTGAAAAATATTTTTTTGTCATAGACCTGAGTTTACTGTTGTGAAATATCCCTGTTCTCACAAACAGCAAGGTTTTAGCCCAACAAGCAAACATGGTACTGTATCTCTGTTATGTGTTGTTACTATATATACAGTATATTGTATAGAAATATAGAAAGGTTAACCTTCTTTTGTAGTATAGTTCCATCCAACTTAAAGTAACCACTGCCCTGCAGTCATTATCGCCGAGAGTCAGGCTCGTGGACGCTATACAAACTAGTGAAATAATACGCTTTGGAAGGATTTGTAATCAACAAGGGGGCACGTGCAGACCAGTATATATGTCATATCTGCTAGAATATAATAACTTAAATTAAGAGAATTATTTTTTTCATGAAACTAATACAGTTTTTACAGAAGTGTGTTATTGGGACTAAAATGCCTTTTGTAAAACGGAATCTCTCTAAAATGACACCTAATTGTTTGAATGAGCTGATACTGTCTGTATACTGTCCCCGGCCGTGTTGATGCAGCCGGCACAGGGTGGAGTAAGACAGTTCAAATGTGCACAGGGGAATTGTTTATGAAAACTACTGCAGCTGAATTACAGAGGGAGAGCATTTAAATGGGACAAAATAAATACAAGCATGATATTCCAGTTCTAATGCACTCTTCAGCATGGCAATGCTTATTTTATTTGTCCCTTAGCATGCACTGCAGTGTGTTGATGCTTTATAAAAATAATGGTACCCCCTATCATGCCTTTGAAACCCCAATAAATCTTTACTTAAACCCATTATATAGCCCACTAACTAAAACCTGCTCTATGCCTTATATACCGCAGTGTCTATCACGAGACAGGTCAGGAAGTTCCCCTTCTTTTGCATAACATTTCCACATACAGTTTGAGTGCAGTTAGTCTAATTTATTGAATGCCGTTGTTATACAAGCTGAATAGACAATATAGTAAGATCTAATTTAAAATGAATAGAAAAAAGAAAAACTAGGTAGACTTGTGAATAAAGGGCTGTAAATTACAAAGGAGGCTGTCTGTTTTGAAACTGACAATTTCTGTTCCTTTATTGTCTCACAGGCGTGCTGAACACCGCAAAGATGCTTAGGTTGCAGTGCTAACTTCCAGTGGGATTTGAGCCCGAGGGCTGAATGTGAATTGACAGCTGGAGTGCTTTTGATCAAAATAAAGCAGAATAAGTTATCTGTGCACTTCTGTGCCTGAGAGCTGTGCAAAGAAACTGTGAGCCAATTGATTAAGAATGGTACACTGGATAAAATGAAAACAAAATGGCATTTCTTTTGTACAACTTTAAATACAGGACACAAAATACTGGCTAATGCAATGCACCTGTTCAGCAGTTACTAAATGATCCGGTCCCTGAATGTTGTGCTTTGCAAATCTGTACTACACTCATGTACTTCAAATAAAGATGTTTGGGTCTGTGTTTTAAAAGCAAGGAAATTAAATAACTTCTACTAATTTTGTGGAGCACAGTTGTTTAGCTGATAATTTGGTTAAGTAATCTGGAGGTGTGTCTAAGGGTTCTTAGCAGACCTAGTCTTAGTGCTAATCAAACTGGAGTAGGCAATGTTTAAATCATTTAAATTATATACTGGGAAGAGAGTGAAAGGTAATTGCAGAGAATGTGCTATGAAATGTATGACAAAATTAAGGCTTTCCAGAATCAATAACTAATACAAATGAGTTCAAGTGTATCAATAAATAAATCGTGTCACGACAACAGATCGACTTTGGCATTGATTTTGGCAAAAATGAATATTGAGTTTGTGTTCATGAGAACATCACACCTTATGAGACACAGTCCAAAACATAACTGAAAGATTGAATGGGTACTGTAGATAGATCTAGTGGCTGATCCTATGACCTTTTCTTGACTGATTTTCTATTAAAGGTAAAAGTTAGCAAGAAAAAACTAACCCAACTAAAGTGTTGACATTTGCAGATGCTTTGCTATTTAAAAAAAAAAAAAAAGCATGTAGCATTGTTATTAAAAAGAAATCACATCCAAATGAACAAACACAGATGGCTAGATTCACAAGCAAGTATTCCTTCTATAAAGGAAAAACTAAATATTATTATAACCCTCTTGCGTTGCAGGTCAGCCCTTCTCCATCATTCCCACTAAAACTCTAAATATACTGAATTAAGGTAAAGTCTTTAAAATATGTACAAGCTTCATACAATGCTTACAGTAAATGCCTACTGGATTCCTGTTCTGATTGAGGTATCTCTGATGTCTATCTGCCTTACTGCAATCACATTACAATGGCTTGAAGACTTTCCTCTACTCAATGGGAGTTAAAGTAAAAGGGCCAAAAAACAAACATACACAATGCATGAGAGGGGCCGGATCTGATCCCCAGGCCTTTTGTTTAACATACCAGGTTAAGAACCATCACCAGAGGTTCCAGTCCCAAAACAAGGCCTTAAAACCACCGCAATGAAGAAGAATTTACAGACCTCATGGTCAGAATGGTGGGCTAAGAGCATCATTAGCACAGAAATCAAATGAGCAGGAATGGATAGCTATGCAGCCAAACTTTCCCACTGCGGAGAGGGGAAGGCCAAGGAGAAAAATACCCCAGGATGACACAGCGTGACGCATAGAATGACAAACACTGCAGCAAAATGTCAGTTATTGTAACATTTCAGTAGCGTGGGAAACTGTTTCTCTTTGTTGTGGTCGTGTTCAGTAGTGTAAAGCATTAGCTGAGAGTTTGAGTTATACTGGAGATATTTACTGGGCTGTATGTATGTCACACTTCCATGTACTTTGTACGTCCTTGATATTGTCATTGGGAGAAAGAGCTGATTTTACAGTGGTGCACATGACTTTACTGGCTCTGCAGTACTATTCTGATTTTACAGTGGTCCACAGGACTTTACTGGCTCTGCAGTACTATTCTGATTTTACAGTGGTGCACATGACTTTACTGGCTCTGCAGTACTATTCTGATTTTACAGTGGTCCACAGGACTTTACTGGCTCTGCAGTACTATTCTGATTTTACAGTGGTGCACAGGACTTTACTGGCTCTGCAGTACTATTCTGATTTTACAGTGGTGCACATGACTTTACTGGCTCTGCAGTACTATTCTGATTTTACAGTGGTGCACAGGACTTTACTGGCTCTGCAGTACTATTCTGATTTTACAGTGGTGCACAGGGCTTTACTGGCTCTGCAGTACTATTCTGATTTTACAGTGGTGCACAGGGCTTTACTGGCTCTGCAGTACTATTCTGATTTTACAGTGGTGCACAGGACCTTACTGGCTCTGCAGTACTATTCTGATTTTACAGTGGTGCACATGACTTTACTGGCTCTGCAGTACTATTCTGATTTTACAGTGGTGCACAGGGCTTTACTGGCTCTGCAGTACTATTCTGATTTTACAGTGGTGCACAGGACTTTACTGGCTCTGCAGTACTATTCTGATTGATCTGATAGAAACTCACACTCTTTCTATTGGTTGCTGCTATGCTGCATGAATCTCTGATCCTGGCTGAACACCTATTGAAATACAATACACAGGCTTTAATCAGATTCTGTCTCCTTTTTGTGCTGTGATTCACATGACCCAGCAAGATCTCAGTGGCATGTGACTGGCCTTGGCAGTCTTATCAGAGACTGCTCTTTTATTAATTAAGAATATATATATATATATATATATATACACTGCTGTGCAAATGTCTTAGACATGTTGTCTGTTTCTACTCTGATGCATTATGAGCATCAACAATTTACTCAAAGCCTCCACTAGTGTTTTCTACTAGTATAACAACCTTGATTTGCATAGAGAAGGAAAAACATTGAGTGAAATAGCGTGCATCACTTGATTTTCAAGGTGTGGTATCCGAAGTATAATCAACAAGTACAGAGAAACATCATCTGTAATTGACAAACCCAGGACTGGAAGACCCAAAAAGCTGTCTAACAAGGAAGAGCAATACTTGAAGATAATATCATTAAGGAATAGAAAGAAGACAAGCGTTGAATTGACAACAGAACTGGCAGAAGGCACAAGTGTCATTGTCCATCAAATCAACAGTACGAAGGTCACTCTTGAAATCAGGACTTAAAGGATGTGTTGCAGTAAGAATACCTCTGTTAAGAAAGAGGAACAAGACTGAACAAGCCAGTTCTGTTGTCAATTCAATGCTTGTCTTCTTTCTATTCCTTAAGGATATTATCTTCAAATATTGCTCATCCTTGTTAGACAGCTTTTTGGGTCTTAGTTTACACTTGAATTCAGCTTGACCTCCCACTACAAGTAAAATTTAGAAGCGGGTTATGCACAATATTCACAAACTTCACTTGCATTTCCAAAAACAACTAACATTTAAATGTGTAATTGCAGCCATTTGTTTATAGACAACAAATTAACTTGTTAATCAGAATTTTACCTACATAGTTCAACAAAAAAAATAAATGCATGTGTGTCTATACTGTTGCTATGCTATTTTGAGATTTTTTTTGGAATAATTCGACATAACCAGACTAATTCGCTTGCTCTACAAGTGCTCTCCAAAACATTTGCTTCCATGGATTTTTGTAACGTGTCCACACGGTTCCCTGGCAAAAGGGTCATCCCACCAGCAGCCACCTGGGATCTTTCTGCAGACACTTTATAGCAATGCCTTCAGATGATAAAAATATTAATAAACAGAATTCTTCACTTGCACCTGAGCATGCTTTTAACACATTACCTTGAAGATGCATAATGAACGTGCACCAAATGAGCTGATTGCATCCGAGGGAAACATAGTCCTCCCTAAAAGGGAATGTCAGGAGAAACAGAACGATTTCCTTCTCTCTGCTTTGCCTGGGATTAAACAGCAGTGTTCTCGTCCCCCTGGGGTTTGGAGAATGTAGACTCGTATATTCCTGCTGCCTCACTCCACTGTAATTCATTAACTCTAGCTGCCTTCTGGGGAATCTCCAAGTAATTCATCTTAATTAACTGTTGCACAACTATTCAAAAGTAATTGCTTTCAGAAATCGGTTTCTGACATTGTCCTGAGCAGATTGCGGGTCGGTATGTAGTTCACTGCACCACAGCAAAATGTAAAAAATATTTTATATCATACTAGGTCATACATAACACAGCAAATACAGTCTTTTATGTACAGCTTTGTGGCCAATTATTAAACATAATAAGAACATGAATATGGGCAATAAAAGTGCCTGGATTCATTCAGAGTGCCTAATCTTTGGATGGCATGACTAAAATAAATAAAAAGATTGCAGACAAAGATCACAGTTTTTTCTAGAGCCATAACAATCATGCCAGGCTGAGGGAAAATACTTATACTTAGTTGAATACACAAAATAGATTGTGAATATGGTACTTAGAGACCAGGTTAAAGCTGATCTCCATTAGTGTGTATGGCAATTTCATTGAGGTTGCATTATATCAGTGTTTCCCAACCCTGTTCCTGGCGAAACGCTGTGTCTGCTGTCGTTCCAATGCAGCACACAATTGCTTAATTGAACCGTATCAACAAATGAAGAGCTTGAAAATAACGGGAAAATGCCCAATTAATCGATTTATTCGTTCAATGAAGGGTTCAATTAAGCAATTTAGTGCTGCGTTGGAACGAAAACCAGCAGACACGGTGTGCTGCCGGGAACAGGGTTGGGAAACATCTGTCAAAACAGCTTCATTAGGCCTGTCTTTTTACAGAGCTTGCAATGGGTATGAAATATTAGATTTATCTTAAGTGATATACTCTTGTTGTTTTGATTCAATTTGTATCATTTTGTCTTGCAGTCATCACACCCTGGTGACTATTTACAAGAAACCACAATTTGAAAGGATCCCTGTGGCCTCAATAGAGGTCTCAGGATCCTGTCTAATCTCCACGTCCATCTTGTGCAGCACAGTGTAACAATGTATTTGTTCCCCCAGAAACAACTGCCTCTCGTAGATGTAACAAATGCATCAGCAAGAAATACCAAATAGCACATAATACTATTCATTACATACCTTGGCTCTTCCAATCTATTCCACTGCAGGACTTTGTTCCAACCAGACCTTTAATTATTTAATTGACCTCCAACAGGGTCAATTAAATAATGAAGGGTCAGGTTGGAACAAAGTCCTGCAGTGGAATGGATTGGAAGAGCCAAGGTTGCCTACACCTGCACTAGACCATTGTTCTGTAGTTCTTTCCGAGATCCCAATTGCTGTTATCATCATTTTAAAGCACGCTTCAAGGGCTTTTCCAACAAGAAGTCGAGTAACACCCGTTGTCCGGCTTGAGTTGGGATTACCCAATATGTAAAAGCAGTCATAGAAGGGAATCTATTTTAATAATCCAGAAGGGCAGTCCAACACTACGGCAAAACACATTTTTTAAACACTGGTATGCATTTGTAAGAGAAAGAAAACCTCCTGGGAGCAACGTGAAAAATTCAAATTGAAAGTTAAAGAGGGATTAAAAGCTTTGGACTGTATGATAAATGCTTGGACTGCACATTTGTTTTCCACAAATACCATCGTACAATATTTGGCATCGCTGCTCAAGTGTCTGTGTCCAGAGAGCAAGACTGTTTGATAGTGCATATAAACACCTGAAGCAAAACAAAATACCTTAGTGATTAAAGTACAGTTATAAATATCAGCTGAGAAAAGTAGAAAAAAAACCCCCTACTGGCTTTTGCAAAGCAGCTGTGAGCTTACATTTGTAGCAAACTGCAATGAAAGCAAAGAAAGTAACTTGACAAAGTCCCTGGTAGGGCATTTGTGTTTCAAAATCCAATATGCACAGTACAGAAGTACTTCAATTTTTTAGCTACATATAATCTGCCAAATGAAGGTTCAGTGAATCACATAACTTAATAACATATAGTTAACTTAATTGAGTAATGTGTCCTAAATGATATACTGTACTGTATGGTTTGGAAAATATCAGTTATCTATACAATACTATTATTGTAAAACCCAACAAGCTTGATTTATCAAGATTTTGGTTGAATCTTTGCACTGGAATAAAAGCTCAGTCATATGAATGTGTGAATTTAGTGCCCATAACAAATGTTACACGACTATTATGTAAGAAACCTTGTGTGTTTGTATTTTTTTTATAAAGCTGCCGCTGTGATGGTGTGAAAATCTTATACAGTATCTCATAAAACATTCGAGGTAGTGACTTCATATTTGCAGGGTGACATAACACCTCCATATTAAATGTCTGTCATTGGCTTCTCACTAAATGTAGTTGCCATATTGAGATCAATGTGACTTTTTAAGTTTCTGCTGTGTAGAGACACAACACTGTGTTAGTGTTCTAATGTTCGGTAGACGGCTGTAATCTTTGATTTTCTTACTCAAGATCCATTACAGGTGGTTTCCAGTAGAAATGAACCATTTCACATTCCCTTTAGGTGATGCCCCTGGGTATGCTTTATTTTTGTTTACTTGTTGTGTTTTTTTTTTACGAAGGCTTTCTGAGGTGTCAGGCACAAAGAGTAAAAGTTTTGCTTTTGTAAGGATCTTCTAAAAGCTTGAGCAATTGACTTTTTCCTCGCCTTCAAAACCCATTGCTTGATTATTACCCTCTTGATACAGAATATAAAGTTTTCTTTTTACTGGAGAATGACTCTCTGTTTATGACATGATTATATTTCCTTCTGTTCATCACAACAGAGCTTCTCTTGTTAATGGAGGTGTTAGTAAAATCAGTGTCAACTGGACCAGAGGTCACACAGGAAAAGGGCCGATTGGGACTTTAACCAGCATAGGGGCAGTATCATTTTTTTTTTATTAAAAAACACACAGAATAGCTCATGGGGGAAACACTGAGATCCGGATGGCAGTCACATGGTTAAGATTAATTGTGTATTTAAGGATTCAGAATATTTTATGCAAGCTTTGTGCATATGTGGAGGTCCCTAAGGCACATAGACAACACTATTCGGTTGTTCCTTAGTTTCATACTTTCATGGGCTCGAGATCTTACAAAATCTGACCCTGAACATGTGCAAACGTTTCCTTGTTTGCCGCAAATCTCATTAAATAACAATGTAAGACATGAAGGCAGTTGAGAAAGCTTCCTGTCATCAGGCTTTCCCCCGGGTCAACTACATCATCAATGTGCTACAGGTCATCTGGGAGAGTCAGCCATGCTAACTGGTAAAAGATCTCTGATTGTCTTTAGTTATATACTTCATTGTCTGACCTCCCATTTCTTACTAGCTTACCAGTGTTTAGTGAGTCTAGAAGGAGTGTAAAGGGTTTTGGAGGGATACATTCATCAGTCCATTTCTCAGTGATTCCTTCAGGGGAGATACTTATAGGGGTGGGAAATCTGGAGCCAATAATTTTGGTTTCTGGGTATTTTTCCTGGTGAAACAGCAGCAATTTGTGCAGCTGAGCACTCACTGTTGGCCCTAAAACAGTCTTGAAACAACGTAACTGAAACAGGGAGATGCTGCTTGTATATATTACAGAATACGTGTGTATGTGTGTGTGTGTGTGTGTGTGTGTGTGTGTGTGTGTGTGTGTGTGTGTGTGTGTGTGTGTGTGTGTGTGTGTGTGCGCGCACGTGTGTGTGTGTGTTAAGT
Source organism: Acipenser ruthenus (assembly GCF_902713425.1). Taxonomy (NCBI): domain Eukaryota; kingdom Metazoa; phylum Chordata; class Actinopteri; order Acipenseriformes; family Acipenseridae; genus Acipenser; species Acipenser ruthenus. Next base: position 48,027,815 of record NC_081198.1, on the reverse strand, counting down.
ATCCCAGATTTTCAATCTTTATGTCCTGACCAACTTTAAAAGCTGAAAACACTGGATTAAGGTAAAAAAAAGTTACATTTCAGTACTGCCAAGACAAAAACGCATAACCTTCTTATTCACAGGCTCAATTAATAATACAAAATAAATAAAGACATTCCAAGTACATCATGCAGTACTGCAAAGAAAACAAAGTTAAAACTAAACAGGAACAGGGTGGCTCATCAATATTCCCTAGCTGGCAGTGGTAATGCAAGTCACATGTTTCCCCTTTAAATTCTGGAGATCGGTAGGGGGGGGGGGGGGGCGTTGAACTCTGCTGCAAGGCACTTGAGGAATGTTTTCTGCTGCTACTAATACTGCAGTCTTACTGCTACCGAACTATTTCCTGATAAATTTAGCATTTCTCCACAAAGAAAGAAAGAAAGAAAAAGAAAACATTTCAACAATTTGCTTTGATAATGTATGTTTTGAAAAGTTGAAAGGGAAAGTGGTGGTTATCGCCTTCCCCCGGTGAAATCACATGGGCGGTGTGTATCTGTAGCTGTAGAGCTGAGCTCCGGGGTTGGTACTTGGGCTCTGTTTGACAGCCTGTTAATAAAGACTCAACAATAAACAGCTGCCTGTGATGTAATGTGGAACTTCTTCCACAGAGCCTGTATTTACAAGCAGAGAGGCGTGTGAGAGCAGCACTGTGCTCAGTGAAAGTGAAGAAGCCCAGTGTTGTGTCAGTGCTGCCAGTCAGTGGGACTTTAAATGTGTTTGAGTCAGGCTCATGTTATTAAACAAGACTTACTAGAAAGAGCACAGCTAGTGATTACACCCCACACTGGTGGAGAGAGGCTTTAAAAGGGTCAGCCTCAGCTGGTTACCTGCTGCAGAACTGGATACACAAAACTGCAGACTGAAAGTAAGTGTGTGTTTGTGCTAGATTGATACAGATATATAAATACAGATACTGAACAGAAATGCTTAGTTTAGATCACTTTAGAATGCATAATGTAAAAACTATATATATATATATATATATATATATATATATATATATATAAAACATTTTGAATTTGTATAGTTTCTTGCTGCCACATTGCAAGGTTGCCTTATTTACATTTTTTATATTTACTTGTGGAACTATATTTTGACCTACAGTATTTATAGTTTAACTCATTGCTTTTGAAAAAAAATGTTTTGCCAACACAGAACGAATTATAACTCAAGAAAAACAGAGAAGTAAAAGGTGCCGTGTAGTAATGTGCTATTTATTTCTACTGAAGCCAATCACATTTTGGCACAGAGCTTCAGGAAACAAGAAGCAAACAAGCTTTAATAAACTGGAAATGCAATACAGTATCTCAGACATATCAGCTTTGCAGATGCCAAAATGTCCAGTAGCCAAACAGGTATGCATAACTCCGTGGACCTGGATTAGCAGTGCTCTGCCTCTGCCGTAGCTCCAGCTGTGCATGTGTGTGAGAGTTTACATGATTCTGCATTTACTCTTTCTTCATGTCCTTCTCATGTGCTTGCCTGTCTTACGGTGCTGTATACATTTCACAATGTTTAAAACACAAAAAGTCAATCAAAGGATAATATTTAAACTCAGGAAATATATCATTTCTGCATGTCTTTCTCTGTAGGAAACTGAATTGTCTTCAGGATATTGCAGCGCTTCCTAGACTGCAGTGTTTGGGGTGTTCTCCTCACAGGAAGTCAGCTTTGCCTTTATTAGTTGGTGGCATAAGGACTTTACATATTTGTGCTCCATTATGCTATAGTTCAGGAAACTCACAGTATATGTACAAATAAGAATGTTCTTAACGTTTGCTACAGATTGGTACAGAATAATCCTTTCCCTGTCATTTTCAAGGCTGACCAACTGTGTCGCCTGTGAATGTCTTGACGTTCATAATAGGATATTGGGCATGAATGACAGGAAATGTTATCACAAGCTTAAAATACACAGCTAAATATTAAGGCAGTAAAGTGTTACCAAATTTGATATTCCTTGTCATCAGTACCAATGGTTGCTACAGTACCTTACATGTAAAGGTTTGATCCGGGAGGGGTCCATATTGCTGAAATGAAATAATAATGCTGATATTAAAGAATATACAGTAATGTAGTGCAGAGGATGTTAGAGGGCAGAGAGACAGAGATGGGTGACAGGCAGTGTTTCATAATGCTCCAATTCCATCATGGGAATCAGGTGAAGATATGTACAGTAAAGCACGTCTCTATGGTCAGTGTCAGATGAGCTGCAGAGCCCAGATTACACACCAGGAGCACCCTGAATAGCAGCCACCTCCCTTTTTTTACAGTACTTTTGTCACTACAGTACTGTGACAACTGTTGTGACCCTTGTGCATAAAGTGAATGGCAATCACATGGTTTCAATGGGTTTATCGTGTATTATTTAGGTCGTGTGCATAAGGTATAAGTTGGTTCTTGACTTTGGAACAAATCTAAACTCGCAATTGAGCAATACTTGAAGTAGCAGACAATTTCACTGTCGTCAATGATTAGAATCGTTAGTTTGGTGACAATTCCCTTATGCAAGTTTACCATGGTATTTTTGCACTGTATTTTTGCACACTTACCCAGCTTTTACCATGGTAATACCATGCATTAACCATAACTTTCACTGGTTTACCATGATAATGAATACGCGTTTCCATACCTCACTGTTCTTTCATATGCTTATAAGGGCTGTTCTCAAAGTTGTTTCTGATATAATGCATCCACTATAGTACTGTATGTTATTAAATATGCTAACAATTGAATCAATATGTTAGCCATAATTGAAATATCCGTTCAACCAGACACCCAGATACCTGTCAATAGTTTGAAAACCATTATCCTCTTATTATTATTATTGACTCACATTTAAAAAATAAAATCTATTTGCAGTTAGAACTCAGTGACAATAAAAGAGCTATAAAATACAACATATTGCCATCGTGCTTATAGAAACATATCCCGATGCGTTTTCTAGTCATGCTGCATTCAGAAGGAAAGACCTATTAAAGTTACTTAGTATGCTATACTCTGCTGCATGCCCATGGAAATTTGAAATTTCAAACTATATTGAGATTATTAAAGGTCACTCATGTAGGAGTGCTTATCTTAAAAGTATTTATAAACACTATTCTTATTATATTCATAACTTAATAATATGCCAACAAGGCACAAATATAGCAAACACAATAGGTGTATTGTTCAGTGAAAAGTGAATTCTCCAAACGATTGAATAATACAGTGTGCCTGTCACTTGATAAGGGCTTTAACCTTCTGACTCTCAGCCCTGGATCTGATTTTGGCGCTCACTGAAAAGAGATGTCTATCTGGTGCCAGTTACAAGTTATTGCCAGTGAAATCAGTGTGGTTTACATTGAACAAAGTTGAGGTAATATGTAAATTAGCTTTATGTTGTTTCTAAAAAGATGTAGACTAAAATAAAAAGGAGGATGGAAAATAAGAGTACATCAAACACTGTACAGATCTTTTGTGTTAATACTAATGCATTGTGTGAGCTATAGCGAATCTGCTGGCAGAATTTTAAACTGCAACAGCCGTTCTATATGTTTAGTATTCAATGTTTTTGAAGCCCATTTAAGAATACTGTGTACAGTATGTTCCATATTTAGTTACATGGTTTTAAAGTGAAGGAATACTATTGTATTACATACTCCAAATTTGGTTGAGACTTGGCAGGACTCAGTGTTTATGGCATATTCAAAACACGAGTGTGTAACTGCTATCCCACACTGGGTTCTCAGGTATTCAAGCTATGCCACTTTCTGGGCAGAGTTAACTGAGGACCCTTTCATCTCTGTGTACACGGATAGACTCAATTTGTGGTGAATAATCTCAAGCCATTGTTTAAAGACAATGCCTGGCGATAAATATGGCGTTTTGCATATACTTGATGAGACGATAAGCAATTCAAATTTTTGTCTTGTTTTTTAAATGTCAAAGATGGAAAAGAATGGTGGCGATACAGTGTATAGTATCTAATGTAATAGTTTATGACCCACTAAGGCCCATGGTGACTGTTCTACGATTGTTTGTGTGTGAGTGACCTTGCAGCACATTATATTGTTTAGCCCACTAAGGGCTAAATAAGGACAGTACTGAAAAAAACAACATTTCTGTAAATGTTTTATTGGTGCATAATACTGATTACAGTAATTGATTACAATAATATAATGCACAGCCTGTATATGACTAACACTTTGGGTCACACCCTTTGTTTAATGCTCCCTGTGTATAAACCACACACCTCAGCACTCTGTTACAACACCAAACTAGAATATTATATAGACTACTATAACCCGAGTATACTACACATCTTGTATATAACACAGCCTGTATAGAAAAGGCAAGATTTCTCCTGATATTTGGTAAATGGTGCGTGTAATATGAAAGAGATTACAGTTCTTATTTTCTTCTTTTCTGGATTGTAGCAGTCTTGAAGGAAAGGTGTGCATTATCCCTATTTCAATATAGGGTCTAAAAATGTAATTGGAGATGAAAATAATATAAGATCCCATGTAGATCGTGCCACAAAACCTTTTTTTATTCTGGCAGCACAAGTCGCCCCCAAGGTCTGAGAGTTTTCTGTTGAACTGAAATTTTTCTGTTAAACTCTCTCTTCATACTGGACTTGAGTAAGTGTAGGAATCAATCTATCCCTGCAAAATACGCGCATGTATAAAATTAACTTTCAGGGAACTACAGTATACACAGTAAGACACTACACACAGCCAAACATACCTGTTGTGTGTGTGTGTGTGTGTGTGTGTGTGTGGTGCCACCCATCGTGTCTATATATAGTCTGACTGAATTACAATACAGCAATATATGTGATAATAAAACAGCTGCTGGTTCGCTTTTGCCCTAAGCTGTGCCTCCTATCCACTTGCTTGTGATATCCAGCCAACTCTTTCTTTATTGCAGTGACAATGAGTTAACTGTACAGGTGGACTCTATGGTGTACTCCACATTACAGCAGTTTATTATGAGTGAGAGAGAATCGAAACCTTTCCATAAAAGGATCAAATGAACGTGATAACAATCTTGCATTTTAAACAGGTTAACTGATGTCAGATGTCAGTCAAATGAACCTAGCTTGGCCCTTGTAGTGTTAAAAGTGTAATAACTGAATCAGCAGGCATTGGTTGAAACCTTAAAGTATATTTGTACCCTTTGGATAATCACAATATATTTTCTAGAAATGGTGTATATGAGTCGTACATGTAAGATATATAGCTTCAAAAAACATATGATGAACCTAGACAAAAAAACAACTATATATATATATATATATATATATATATATATATATATATATGTAACTATGCATTGAGGCACACTAAAGAGAGCACACACTGTGACATTATTATTCTGAAACTAAACCAGACATAAAAAGGGGCATTGCGGGGCTCTAAATAATTAACCACTCAGTGCAGGTGCTATGTTAGAAGGAAAAGAGCAAATCAGTATTGTGCAGCTCCAGATGCATTATTCTAATCTCACATGGAACAGTGAAATAGGTGATTATGCAACACAGGTCTGTGAACAAATATGAGTTTGCACAAACGTATATATATATGTAATAATGGACAAATTGTTCATTCAACATTCACTGGTATACCGTGCATTTTGTTACTTATACACTTTCAAAGTGTTTTTCTGTGTAGATCAGAACTAACAAGATAAAATCTGAAAAAGGTACATTAATCAATCGGTTACTCTTTATATTGAGTGTCTCTGCATAGTAGTTACTTAGTAAATACATGTGTACTTACACATAATTACAATGTTATTATACATAGTTACAATGTACTTAATGTGTACATTAATGATATAACCTTAACCCTAACCCTGACCCTAACCATTTTATGATACAATTGGGCACTTGCATATATCGTGCAAAAAGATGCACACATTAAGTGCATTGTAATGAAAGACAATTAATGTAAAGTCTTACCAATTAAACATAGAGGTAAACATAAAGTAGTAGCACCCTAATAATGAGCTTCCCTTCCCCTCTTCTCATATTACTGAATACATGTAGCACTGCAGCACAGCATGTAACACATTTCTGTCATCTAATAATCCAACAAAAAACGAAATTAGAAAACACATGTATAGTAAATGCCTCACTTCGGTAGGTCAATATTTCAGTAAGTGATTAAGGAATGTCCAATTCCCAAATATATGACTAGATGCTTAGTGACTACATTTGCAGACAGATATCCTCCAACAGTAAATGCAGTAGTACTTGCCATAACATCCTTTATTAAAAAAGTTTTCAATCACAACTGCTTAGTAGGTAGTACCTTTTTGTCTGTTTTTAGACTGCCCCGCTCTCAAAGGTGTTAATGCTTTCTTTGAAGTATCTGGAGGTAGTACAGCTCCCATCATTCATTCATTGAATAGGCTTTCAACTTTTTCATTCATGAAAGGAAAAACATTACAACTGAAATGTTTGAACACTGTTCATTCAAAACGACATGGCGTGTGTTTTTCAAGACCCTGCCTGGCCTTAAGCTGGTGTGCATTATGTGTACAGCAAGTTAATGCAGCTTCAAAGGTGGGAGTCATAATCACTTCCCGCCAGAGCCCTTGAACATGAAAACATTTCTGTGTCAAATATTGATTGCACAAGGCTAACAAGAAGATGCCCCTCAAATGTATGTAGTCCACTGTGGTTCTGAAGCAGCGAGGAAGGGAACTGGGACATAAGGATCAATTTCCTGACCTGCTGTCAGAATTTCTAATATGGTAACAGTCCTGACACTATACAGAAAGTGCATTATTTCCACAGCAGTGAAACGTAGCACTTTTTCTCGTGTAGCAACAAGAAAAGTCAAGAGCGTTGTAAAAAGCAAACAATTGGCTGTGAAATGACCCAGACCAAAAAAAAAAAAAAACACACACACAAAAACATCAAGCATACAAATGAAGCACAGGGACACCTGTATATAGACCTGAGCTGTTCATCTTGGTCTTTGTATTCATCCTCAAAAAATGGAAAACGAATTAGGACTTGATTAAAAGTACTTGGTGCAGCTGCAAAGGAAGCTATCACAGAAAATGTTTTCAGTTCCTACACTCAAAGTAGCTTCACTGCTCCAAAAGCATTCTGATGACTCTGTGTGTCAACAGCAACATGAATACAGCATCACAGATGCTGTGCTATCACAGAGTGTATTGTCAGGAAAGTCTTAAGGCTGAACCTGTATTCCTCTTTTCTTTATAGTGCTTTCTTCGCCAGTTACTATTTTATTTTTTAATCATTGGGGGAATGGAAAATGGAACAACCTGTTTGATATTCGTTATTCCCTATTGTAAGAGCAAAAGGCTCTTTTGAAGAACAGTGGCTTAGGGAACAATACAACCTCGGCTCGCAGGTCTTTCTTGATCCAGTACAATAAAGAAAGAGAGTGGGAGGGAGACAGCTGTGTATAAATCACACTATTTTGTTTTGGAAGTGCACAGTAAGGACAGGGGCATAATGTGGGGGGATTATTTTTCTGGTGGTGTGAAAAATCACACTGGGACTTAGACCCCCTGCTAATTTCTATTGACCCTGGATCTCATTCAGGGCCTACATTGACTTGACAGCAGTTTATGAACCCTGTCGGGGAGGGGGGGTTCCACACCCTGGAATTGCTGCTGTCTGCCTGCACCTGTCACGATTCAGTACCCTTACTGACCACAATGTGCCGGTCAAGGGCTGTATTCCTTCTTGAAAGATAACCCTGCACACATTGGATGGGTATTTAATAAAACCCTGGGCAACTCATTAAACAAGTTTTGCAACTTAATTAGCAAGGCACTAAGACATTGTGAACAATTTTTTTTTGTCTCAATAAAAATGTATTAGATGGTTAGACGGCAGACCGAGATTATTTGCATGAAGAATACATATCTTTTTTGTTTCATCTCCAGCTAAACGATCCTTATTCAATGAGACTAAAAGAGCTACATTTATAGAGCTGCTGGAAACCCCTTTGGTTGGTAGCTTACAGAGTTCAGGTCCTTGCAAAAATCAAAAAGAGAAACTGTAATTGTAGAATTAAGCATCACATGAGACCTGAAGGCTGCTGACAGACTTTGAACTTTACCTATTTATTGGCAAATTTCTTCTTCTTCTTCTTCTTCTTCTTCTTCTTCTTCTTCTTCTTCATACTGGTAATAATAATAATAATAATAATAATAATAATAATAATAATAATAATAATAATAATAATAATAATAATACATAAATACAGAATCTTTACAATACATAAAATATTTCGGTCTTTTTTACATTCATAGTAAAGCCATAGTAAAGCATTAATTCAGATTACAATTTGTTGTGGAACTGTGGAATATGTGACTTCAGTCAATAACACCACACACAAAACCTTAATTTACAGTACACTATATCAGTCACAATACCGGTATTGAAAAACACTGCAATCTGAAGCTGGATTTTATAGCTTCACCAGTAGAGGGCGTTGCTGAGCTGAGGTACCATACGACTACTTGTGGGTAATGTATAGTTAGTTCAGTTGTGTGTGGGGTTTTTATTTTTCATAAAAATATTGTGCATACAGAGAGGATTTTGGATTAATCATTTATAAACTAGGTCTTTGCTTCAGAATTATCTTAAACTGACCTCTTTTCTAATATCCTATGAAAGGAATCTTTTACTTAGACTTGAAATATTAAAACATGTGCTGATCAATCGTAAAAAAGCTCTACACCCCCCCCCCCACATAACAGTTATACATGTTCTATATGAAACATATTTCTGTCAATTTTTATATTTATTACAAATATTTTGTTTAATAGAAACTATGATGAATATAAGCTAATCCCAAAATGTAACTCAACTATTTCATGTAGCTAAACAAAACTTTTCCATGTAACATACAGCAAGACACTGACTGAATGCTTTCATTATATAGTCATTTAGAATGAGCACAGCAGGTCAGAAACTGGTGGTTGCCAAAATTACCATGGCCAACCAGAGGACCCATTCAGAATATTATACTACAATCTTCCTGAAGGGGTTTCCAAGTCTAAGTATAGCATAGTCCAATTGCTGAAATAGTATTGGTGGTTATCGGTTGCTGAGGTTTTATTTAGGGCACCCCTCTTCCTTTTCAGTTTGGCACAGACAGAGCACACACTGTAGTGCAGACTCTGAATAGGCTGCACTATCTCACTGGAGAAATGATATAGCGAAAGTGAAAAGGAAAGCCAGTGATTGTTTAAGCAGTAAGATGTGAGAAGCAAAAGAAAGCTCATTGAGATGCGTCAAGATAGACACTCTGCTCGGATTCAAAACCAAAATGGTAAGCAACATGGAAGTGAAAACAGTTTCGTTTTTTCAGGTTGCAGTAGGGCTTCAGCTTTCTGTAGTTGTGCATTTTGTCACACTTTGTCACGCTTGTTTATTCAACGGGTTGTGTGTTGCTGAAGCAGATGTTAAAGGATCACTCTTTCAAGAAAAACTCCTCCGCAGCATCTGATTATGACGCCCACAAAAGATTAACAGATGTTATAATTGTCTTCACTCTTTGATTAAATTGTTTCTGCTCGGGCTGTTTGCTGTGGCTTTTTATTGAGCTGAATGGGGTGCTGATGTGTGTCTTTAATTACCGGGTGAGGGATACTTTTACATATTGATAACTGAGTTTGTTATAAATCAGTTAACAACAGCAGAAAAGTAAATGGGAAAGATCTCTGAATGACAGATTGAACCTTTGTACAGTGTAGGAGTGAAGCACACCTGACATTTATTTTGCAAGGAATTGCATGCCTTTTCTTTAACTGTTCTTTATAAACAGTTTCGAAGAAAGAGTCAAAACCTTTTCTGCTTCCCAATTTTGATGACACAGTTTAGTTCTGAGGATTGTTATCTTGGTAAAACTGGAGAACATAATCTGTAATCAAATCAAAAGTTATGGATATTGATCTATTATGTTATAACCTAATAAATAAAGTCACATATGTTTTATAATTGAAACTTACATGTATGGCACTGTGGAATGCAAGGAAACATGGTCCTGCTACCACTTGCAGCAGTAGAAGATTAGAAATGTCATCACCAAACAAAACAGTCATTTCCAAATAGTGCTTTGTTATTGTGACTACAGAGAGGATATTTTCAGCATTGTCTTACAGTATAGAAAAACAACCTTCGAAATTCTACTTTCAATACGAGACTTATATATTCCATATATTTGTTTTCAGATGAGATACTGCACTGCTATCTCTTCATCAGATGCGTCATGTAAGAAGAAAGAAACTATTTCTTAATGGAAATATGGGTGTGCATTAGAAAACACCCTGCTAACAATACAGCAGTAGTACAAAAGAGGCGTGTGGCTGACTTTAAATCAAACCAAAATGTGTGGATTATTAATTAATTTTTTTTTTTTTATTAATTTCTTAGCAGACCCCCTTATCCAGGGCGACTTACAATTGTTACAAGATATCACATTATTTTTACATACAATTACATTATCTTTTACACATTGTTTTTACATACAATTACCCATTTATACAGCTGGGTTTTTACTGGAGCAATGTAGGTAAAGTACCTTGCTCAAGGGTACAACAGCAGTGCCCCCCACCTGGGCTTTAACCCACGACCCTCCGATCAAGAGTCCAGAGCCCTAACCACTACTCCACAAAGATACAAATAAAACAGGTTGTGTTGTACAGATTCCTGTCTCTGACAGTAGAAGAGAGCGAGGGACTGTAAACTGAACTTGGACCTCCGGCTTGATGATTACTGTATGTGGTCCAGAAAGAAAGTGATGGAACATGTGGGTTAGGTGGTGATTAACTTTTTGCCAGACTTTCCGCATATACTGTTGGATATGTCAGCACCTAAGGGTTTCTGATTTCCAGGGATTCTTTTTTTGATATAGTTTCTTTGAATTCCCTGAATTATTTCTGACTACATTAATTGGTCTGCCAATTTTAATCCCTTAATCTTTGCTGGCACAGCCCTCTCTGGTGGGGGTCATGTAAGCTTGTGGTTTTCCTAAGGTTTCACATGACACACTCATCTAAAGGTACATGCATTATGATATTTGCATAAAGACGCAGTTGAAATATTTCTGATCTCCCAGAGGTTTTTCAGTCCTGTGATTACCCAAACATGGGACTAAAAAGGCTGAGGCCAAGACAGGAAATAATAGCAAAGCTCATTGAAGTTTTAGGGGAGTTTAATCCTCTAGTATAAATCTCCCACATTACATGAATATATACAGTTGTTCTTTGTAGAAGATTTGTTTATTTTATACATGGTTGTGTGGTTGTGTGGTTTTTTTTTTGAGCTGTCTGTCATTAGCAGAGTGTTCATCACAGGCAGACGTGTGTTTGCATGTTCCAGTGTCTGATGAGAAGCAGTCACAAAACCTTCACACCCAAGCCTAGACTCAAAGCAAATTTATTCAGGGATGTGGATATGGGAATCTTCCTTAGTGTATATTCCGGTCAAGAGTCCAGAGCCCTAACCACTACTCCACACTGCTGCCACACTACTGCTGTATGTATGCATGCATGCATGTATGTATGTATGTATGCATGCATCTATCTATCTATCTATCTATCTATCTATCTATCTATCTATCTATCTATCTATCTATCTATCTATATTATTTTAATGAGCAACTTCAAATGTAGCACCCGAGTTGCTGCTTTTCAGTATTAGTTCCTACTGTAGATGTAACTAACTCAGCTAATATGTCTATATAGAAGTAGAAGCCACACGTAATGATTTCAAACCCGGGAAGAGGACATTACAAAAAAGAAAAGATAACTAAGAATCAAATAAAAATAAAAAAGATAACTAAGAATCTTTAGGGTAACAGTAGGGAAGCTTCAGCAGCTAAAAAAAATTCAAATCAGTTAATGAGCAGCTTTCATTTTCAAATACTGGACCAAATTCTTTTTTTTTCAAATTCTTTTTTCTTTTGTGAAATAAATCTAGTAGATTCTATGCAAAATTAATTAACTTTCCTAACATTTGTCGTTTAAGTAACTTTACACTTGAGCTTTGTAAACCTGGCCCAATAATGCCTAAATTCACTAAAGATTGCATGGCTGCCCTCATTTTTATACAAAGGTGCTGTCTGTGAAAAGCTAATAACTGATCTCAGTCATCCTGTTCCGAGTGGTCTGAGATCTACACCACAATCAGCAGTAACTGGAACCTGTCACATTCTCACCTTGGAGACTCAGAAATAACAGACAAGGGACTGATACAGCAGGGCTTCTGTAAGCACAGGGGTTACTTTGGCAAGCTTTGCTACTCTCTCCTGCATAGTGTGTTGTGTTCTCCAGATGCTCCTATTGGTTCATTTTGCTACATTCAGAACCAAACAACGCAGGTGAGTGCAGCAATGGGCAAGCTGTTTCTAGCTGCAATGTACTGAACCCCAGTCTCTCCATGTTTGGTTTCCAGTTGTTCCAGTTCATACTGCATATGTACTAAGAAATCCTTGCATCTTATAAGACCTTTATCATAGGAAGCTTAAAATATATACTTTTCCCTAAGAAGCAGCAGAAGTAGTGTCTATTTGTTGCAGAAACAACATGAGGCTTTCCTGCTCAACGCTGATGTTTTTGAAAGAAATCTTTGCAGATTGTCCTACTGTATAAACACACACACACACACACACACACACACACACACACACACACACACACACACACACACACACACACACATATATATATAACGCACAAGTGCACCCGTCCTCCATGCGCAGCCTTGCGGGCGCACCACCGCCAGACAATGCCATTGCATATTCAAGCTCTGCATGCATGTGCAGAATCTCTCATGTGAAAATAGGAATCTTTTAAAGACGAGCACAAAGAACACATTAGGGCTTGTTTGTATTGCTTGGTTAGTTTTGAGCACTTCCAATGGCGGCTTTTGAACAAAGTATTTATCTGCTTCAATTAGCCAGTGAACTCCCAGCTTTAATGTCTGCAGCTGTTGTTAAAACACATTACAAATGCTGTTTTTAACCACATTTTCCATTGCGTTCCCATTTCAGTCAGATTTCTTTTAGATGATAACTTGTGTGCACAATATGCATGTTTGTTTAGCACACCCTTGACAATTGTTCAGCTTTCTTTCAAGCCCAGGAAACTGAGAAGGACTTTACCAGACACATCTATGGGATGGACATGTATGTGGAACAAGTCGGTCAATAGCATGAACAACATGCTTCTGGGGACAAATGTAGCTGTTTTCTACAGTATAACCATTACTTTAGACACACAAACAGAAATCCTGAGGTAAAACTTTAACAAAGAAATGAGAAGACAGATATTTCAACTTCATCTCTGCGTTACAGTTTAACTCATACATTTCACTTACAGTATTGTATTGTCAAGGATCCAAAATGACTTCCATGCGGTAACTGCAATGTTTTTTTTTTTTTGTTGTTGTTATTGGCTTAAACATGTAAAAGTCCTGTATTAATCTTCTCCGAACAGCACAATGGTACTTAGTCCAAGAACCAGTTTATTCTTCTCACCACACAATAGCAGAACTGCAAACGAATTGCACTGATGGATCCTGTAATTACTTCCACCCCCTATTTTGTTTTCACAAAGTAATCATCAACATACTTTTTAATCCGCTAAGCTCTTTTACAGTTATTTTCTTTCAAACCAGCTGAAGTCCATACAATCAAAGCCGTTGCTTGTAATTGTTCTGTTTTCTTGTAGAAAACATGATAACAGCTCTCTTGTTAAAAGCAGTCTTTTTATATACAGGTTGTCTATGATCAACATGTGTATAACATGATCAAGTAAAAGAACAATTTGAATCAGAATATGATGTAAGCAGTTAAGAAAGTCCTGTGCATCTGAGCGGAATAATTTAACAAGCACTGACTCTTGTACAGCAGCATGCAAGTGCAGCAGTGTGGGGTAGTGGTTAGGGCACTGGACTCTTGACCGGAGGGTTGTGGGTTGTGGGTTCAATCCCCAGTGGAGGACACTGCTGTTGTACCCTTGAGCAAGGTACTTTACCTAGATTGCTTCAGTAAAAACCCAACTGTATAAATGGGCAATTGTATGTAAAAATAATGTGATAACTGTATAATGTGAAATAATGTATAATGTGATATCTTGTAACAATTGTAAGTCGCCCTGGATAAGGGCGTCTGCTAAGAAATGAATAAGAATGCAAGCAGTGGTACAGTGTAGGCCAAAGTGTACATCATCAAGCTGAAAAGGGAGTCATTCGTACTAAAAGTCTGGAAATCCAAATAACACCTTTATCACTTTCTGCATTCTTGTCTTATGCTATAACTTACAAGTAAACAACTGACTTTGATATCCTTTTGGCCATGTAGCATGCTAGTGTTTTAAAGAATATGGCTGCTGCTACTATGAAGGCACAAGCCAAAAAGTTTGACTGGTTGACTTTAGTTTTATAAATGAGGACCGCGTTCTTGTATTAGATCAATGTTCCTTGTGATACATGTTGGTAGTTACTAAAGTGATTATATTGTGTATACATCTTACATATTTTGATGATTGTATGCTTATAAAAAAGTACATTCATATGACAAAATCCAGGATAATAAACTGTGATAGTGTCATAGGCAGCACAGTTATTTCGGTTCTACTCCTATTGCTTGCCAAGCTGCTTATTTACCTACAATACATACCGCAAGTGAATTTGAAGAAAGCACTAAAATGTAATCTCCACACTCAGGCTAAAGGTTGTAAGGCCCTTCACATGTGCTTCTTAATAGTTTTAATAAAATAAGTACTGTGCTCGTGCTGTTGAAAGAGTCAGTCAGTTGCTCCAAGGGTTGTAAAGAAGTATTATGCATGAAGTGAACTGTTTATTTTTTCCAGAGGCCCCTGATTGGCCAGCCAAGCCCATTCCCCAGCTCTGTTTGGAAAGGGTTAGAACAACACAGGAAAGGATAACTGCAGACCATATCAACATTAGGATGATTGCTGCTTCACCTATCTCGCACACATCTCTTTCACATCTCCAGGCTTACTGCTGGAAAGCAAGAGGAAAGGAGAAGAAAAGCATTTGCTTGTAGAATGGTGTCTCACGCAATACTGACTGAGTGACTGCTAAACAGCGGTTGAAAGGGATTGCCACCCTCCTGATTATACAATGGGAAACATGCAGAGGCCTTCAGTGTTAACGGACTGCCTTTCTTTTTCAGTGGCTCTTGGAGGTGTAGCGAGTCATTGAGAGAAACAATACATATGGTGCCATGGCTGGAAGCAGTCAGCAGGAGAAGAGAGAGCTCTGGAAGCGACTGTCATTGGACAGCAGCCTTGTGGTAAGGACCGGCTTGTCCATTCTGTCTGCGTTTACAGGAAGACCTTGTTTGAAAGCCAACAGATTAGATGAAATGCCATTGCTTTTAGGAACACATTTCGCAAAGCAACAAAGCAGCCATCCTTCCTATTAGCATTAGTATTATAAAATATGTACCTGTACTTTTAGCACTTCTGCTTTATTTCACATGAAATAATAGGAACAGCCATCATATTGGGTATATTATTTATTTATTTATTTATTTATTGCATCTATATAGCCCTTTTTATACAAAAGTATCGCAAAGCACTGTACGGTACACAGCAGAAAAAATAAATAAAAAATACATTTGTATAGCATGTCAGACATAATACAAAAGCAGCAATTTTAAAGTTACATTAAAACTCACTAAGATAAGAAAGCCATTTTATAAAAGTGAGTTTTTAGTCTTGACTTGAAAACTGTAATGGTCCCAGCTTCCCTGACAAACAAAGGCAGAGCATTCCATAATTTAGGAGCTCTACAAGAAAAAGCCCTACCTCCCGTATTGCTTTTGTTGACCCTAGGAATAACCAGCAGCCCCGCATCTTGTGATCTCAGAGTGTGGTTTGGAAGATACAGGGTCAGTATTATTATTATGATTATTATTTATTTCTTAGCAGACGCCCTTATCCAGGGCGACTTACAATCGTAAGCAAATACATTTCAAGTATCACAGTACAAGTAATAATACAATTAAGAGTAAGATAAATACAATGACTTTGGTTCAAGAAGTACAAGTGTGACAAAATACAATTCAATAATACAGCAGATAACAGTGTCAGTGATAGTTACATCAGGATATGATTAAATACAAAATACTACAGATTAAACACTTGGCAGATTACAGTACTCTGAAGTATAGGATTAAATGCAGTAAAATAGGGGGCAGATAAGAGCAAGTAAAGCACATTTAAGGAAGGGTGATAAGTGTCCCAGGGGAAAAACAGAGGAGTTCTACAGGTGCTGTCTGAAGAGGTGAGTCTTGAGGAGGCGCCGGAATGTGGTCAGGGACTGGGCAGTCCTGACATCTGTAGGAAGGTCATTCCACCACTGCGGAGCGAGGGTGGAGAAGGTGTGGGCTCTGGAGGCAGGGGAGCGTAGAGGAGGTAGAGCCAGTCTTCTAGTGCAGGCGGAGCGGAGAGGTCGAGTGGGGGTGTAGGGAGAGATGAGGGTCTGGAGGTAGCTGGGTGCAGTCTGGTCCTCACCAACTACGCCACCCAGCTCCTGGTCCAGGCCTTGGTACTCTCCCGCCTTGACTACTGCAACTCCCTCCTGGCTGGCCTCCCTACGTCCGCCACCCGTCTGCTCCAGCTCATCCAGAACTCCGCTGCCCGCCTGGTGTTCTCTCTGCCTCGCTTCTCCCACGCAACTCCACTACTACGCTCACTCCACTGGCTCCCAATCACCGCTCGCATCCAGTTCAAGACTCTTGTACTAGCCTACAGATGCCTTGACCAGTAACTCCTGCAAATAACTAGGTGCTAATCCATTTAGGGCCTTGTAAGTTAACAGCAAAATCTTTAAATCAATACTTTACTGCACAGGGAGCCAGTGTAAAGAGGCCCAAACAGGGGTAATATATTCAATTTTCCTGGTTTTAATCAGAATTCTAGCAGCTGTATTCTGAACAAGCTGCAAGCGGGATACCACATGTTTTGGGGGAAAAGTGCATTACAATAATCAATTCTAGATGAAACAAAGGCATGCATTAGTATCTCGGCATCAGATACAGAAATAATTGGTCTAAGTTTGGCTATATTTCTCAAATGGTAAAAAGTTACTTTAGTAAGTTCCCTAATATGAGTCTCAAATGATAGATCAGGATCAAAGATAACTCCCAAACTTTGGTTTTGATGAGAGACTGCAAGGGTTGAGCTCAAGTAATCCCACATTTCCTTTTAGTTGGTTCTGTGATCCCACTAGCCTAACATCTGTTTATCTGAATTCAATATTAGAAAATGCAAGTAACTAATAACACCCAGGCAGAAGAAATTCCTGGCTTTAGGGACAAATATAGCTGGGTACCATCAGCATAGCAATGGAAGTTCACTCCGTGTTTGTGGATAATGTCACCTAACGGTAGCATATATAATATCAATTATATTTACACACTTCTTTTTTCATATTCATTAACAAACCATTGCTAGTTTGTTATAAGAATCAAAATACATGCTGCTCAATTAGTAGGGTAATACTAAGCCACAGACTTACTTTAAACACATCGCAGGTGATTGTAACGTCACTGGATATGACTGCCTGACACTTCATTAGAAATGATGGCATACACCTTGGCTGGGTTTATTTTAGTCGCTGTTTACGACTTTTTGTAATTTTGAATAAAGAAGTAGACTATACAGGAAAATGTATAATTATCCATTTCTCTGGATTCAGGAGTTCTGATAAGGTACAGTTGAAATCACTGCTGTTCTGAGCATTGTCGTGTTGAATGATTCTAAAGTCCACCGGTATTGAACAAGCGGTGTAGCTTGGAAGTTTGTGATCATACCGCTGCCTCTAATTTAGTTTACCATGAAAGAAAAACGGAAACAATGAATCCCTCCTTGCTTATCATAAACCTTGATTCATCATGTTGAGCAAAGAGGTGACATCCTGTTTCAGTAGCATTTATTACCAAGCGTTTATTGCTGTCTGAAGCCATAAAATGACCATTATTAATAAAACAACTTAAAAATCAAGCTTTACAGTAAGTGATGGGTATTCCTGTGTAGTTACTTATTAAAGATTCTTTTCTGTTGAATTTCACACGTTACAATTTTACAATTCACACGTATGAGTTCTCATTCATACAGCCTGACACTTACTGACATAATGTATTATTTAGGCTCTACTCAAAACTAACCCATAATGTTCTGGAACCAGGGATTGAGCTGTTTCCTGAACTTTATGTTCATGTTTGGTCTTCGATGGTACTGGGAAATTGAATTTCAACACAATCTGAACTGAGCGTTCATAGAAGTCTGTGTTGTATAAATAATTTCCATTGCGCCTAACACTGCCTGATCCTGGATTAACAGAAAGCTGTAAAGATGACAGCGAAGACGATTAAGCAATAGTGTGAAAGCCTTTATTGGTCTGTAAAAGACATGCTAGAATAGTTGTAGGCATATATTGCTCTAACCAGTCATCTGCTCTGTAATTAAAGGCCTATCTGGCATACTTTAACACGGCAATCACAAATCAAGTCCCTTTTAAGCTACAGTCATTTCTGCACTTTTGTGTAGGACACTAATTAATCAGACTATTGAGTGGATGTCTACTTTAAAGAATCATTTTTGTAGCTGACAAGAACAGTTTGGTTTGAAGAGCGATTTACCTTCCTGCCGTGTGTAATCATGAATAAACAATTAAGACAATGTTTCGTTATCAAGACACTGTAAAACCTAGCTTATGCTGCCCAGGAATGAAACAGCTTCCACAACTATTAATTTAGTGCTGAATTTAGAAATACTCGGAGAAACGTCATAATTTCCGTGCCACATGTTTTGACTGGAGTTCTTTTTTATTGTCTTTAAATGAAACAGCAAAGATTTAGGTTAAAATATACAGGTACCATTCGCGATTGAAGCTGGCTTTGCCTCTTGAGGAGAGTATTAAGAGTTTACACAACTGTTTGAGATATCCTGGCTTATATTATGGGTTTACATAAACATCTTTTGCAAGTAGAATGGAGTAATTCTTGACATGCAATTACACCATTGCATGTTCTAACAACTTCTCATTAAGCCGAGAAAGTCTTCCCATTGTTATGGTTCTAACACCATTACTATAACCGCATAGTGAGCTAATTACATAATGACTTCATTAGCTATAGTACAGATTCATGTCCTTGAAGCTTGTCTATGTACATACAGCAGCTGAAATGAAAGGAATAAATATCAAACTACACTAATAAAACAATCAAGACACATGTTGCTTTAATGTAAGATGCTTTACACTAAGCATTCACTAAATGTATTGACTTTAAGGGCATATTTTACTGTGTCTGGCCACGAGCATCGTGTTCAATTGCCTACCCAGGATTATTGAGAATTACATCTTCTTAGTTTCAACGAGGCATTGCTGTGCTAAATGTTTGTCATATTTTACTTCATGCGTCTGCAAAGTTTTTAACCCTGATATCCCTCATGGAGATAAATCCATATAAACAATACATTTCCTAGGAGGATATGAGATTGTGCTACTGTACATTTATTTTTTCAGGCATCTTCAAACAATAAAAAGCTTATTTAAAAAAAAAAAAACAAACATTAAATTCCTCCTATGAGTAGGCCATGTTAAAATTCTTTAAAGCAGAACTGAAACCGTCCATTCTGACATGCAGAATTAATACTTTTCTGGTAAACCTTTTTTCATTAGCTGCAATACAGAATCATACACACTGTAGCTGTTGAACTGTACAAATATAATGGGCTCTTCATTGCTTAATTAGATTACAGATTTTAAAATACTGCCCTGGAATGTGTTGTTTGGTTTTTGATCCATGTTTGAAAAACCGTCTGAACTGAAAAAAGTTTATATTTATGATTTTTTTATTTTTTTATTTCTTGTAATCAAAGTTTCAAAATATAAAAGCCAAGTGTTGTTAACCTGTAAAATTGTGCTTAATAATAATAATAATAATAATAATAATAATAATAATAATAATAATAATAAAATAGTATGGTAGACTGTAGGTTTTCATTAGTCCTCCAGGCTAGGCTAGAGTAGCTTTTGCTTCTTAGTTTGTAGACTTGTAATTCTAGTGTGGGGGAACTGCATATTGATTTGAATGCAGAGGTTAAAATAAAAAGAACAATGATACTGTTTGTAAATTGCCAGTTCTCTTTTATTATAGGGACCTTAGTTTTGTTGGCAGTGTACATGAAACCTGACTTCTCAAAGTCAACTCATCCATGTCCAGTAAGTGAATAGAGTCATCATGGCCTGAACCCTGCCTGTATAAAATGCATTCCGCTAAGCCAGCCAGCCCCTAGTGTAGCGAGTACAACACATCCTCTTCACCAGTTTGTATTTAAAGAGAAAAATGACAAGGTTAAATATTTACCCCTAATCCTGTTGAGGCGTGTGTTGTATTTAAATGCACTTTACACAAGGTCCAAAAGGTCATTTTTATTTATAGTAATAACAGTCACCTTCAAATGGGTCAAATGTTCTCCTTAAGTGTTGCCTTGCAATACTGTAACGTTTTATATTCAATACGCCATGCCAATTCTCAACCAAAAATGATATAAAGCACACATTTCTGAATGAGTCCTCCAATTTGTTTTTATTTTATTTCAAACAACTCAATATAATTTATTGGAAAGCAGTACGTTAATAAACAAACAAAACCATATACTGCACATTTCATCAAGCATCCACCTCTTCAAAACCATATACTGCACATTTCATCAAGCATCCACCTCTTCAAAACCATATACTGCACATTTCATCAAGCATCCAGCTCTTCAAAACCATATACTGCACATTTCATCAAGCATCCACCTCTTCAAAACCATATACTGCACATTTCATCAAGCATCCAGCTCTTCAAAACCATATACTGCACATTTCATCAAGCATCCACCTCTTCAAAACCATATACTGCACATTTCATCAAGCATCCACCTCTTCAAAACCATATACTGCACATTTCATCAAGCATCCACCTCTTCAAAACCATATACTGCACATTTCATCAAGCATCCACCTCTTCAAAACCATATACTGCACATTTCATCAAGCATCCACCTCTTCAAAACCATATACTGCACATTTCATCAAGCATCCACCTCTTCAAAACCATATACTGCACATTTCATCAAGCATCCACCTCTTCAAAACCATATACTGCACATTTCATCAAGCATCCACCTCTTCAAAACCATATACTGCACATTTCATCAAGCATCCACCTCTTCAAAACCATATACTGCACATTTCATCAAGCATCCACCTCTTCAAAACCATATACTGCACATTTCATCAAGCATCCACCTCTTCAAAACCATATACTGCACATTTCATCAAGCATCCACCTCTTCAAAACCATATACTGCACATTTCATCAAGCATCCACCTCTTCAAAACCATATACTGCACATTTCATCAAGCATCCACCTCTTCAAAACCATATACTGCACATTTCATCAAGCATCCACCTCTTCAAAACCATATACTGCACATTTCATCAAGCATCCACCTCTTCAAAACCATATACTGCACATTTCATCAAGCATCCACCTCTTCAAAACCATATACTGCACATTTCATCAAGCATCCACCTCTTCAAAACCATATACTGCACATTTCATCAAGCATCCACCTCTTCAAAACCATATACTGCACATTTCATCAAGCATCCACCTCTTCAAAACCATATACTGCACATTTCATCAAGCATCCACCTCTTCAAAACCATATACTGCACATTTCATCAAGCATCCACCTCTTCAAAACCATATACTGCACATTTCATCAAGCATCCACCTCTTCAAAACCATATACTGCACATTTCATCAAGCATCCACCTCTTCATTTTTAACCACAAAGTGGATCCTATGTTATTGCCCTTTAGCTATAGAAAATAAACAAATAAAAAGTAAATTGAAGCTGAAATATCTTATTTGCTAGCTTCTAATAATGTGTGTTTTTTTATTGTAGTATCCCAGTGGAATGCCAAGGACTGCTGTTCTTGTGCTAATGCATTCCAGAATTTACAGCTCTGTGATCTCCAGATTTAATTTACAAGTTCATTTGAAGCATTTGCCTGCATGTACCTTACCTGCAGGTCCCACACAGCGGGAGAGATGCCTAAATAACAGTGTGTAGCAATGCACACTAGGAGACAGTTACAGCTGGTGGAAACAGACAAAACGGGATTTACTGCTGGTTTTACTGACAGATTTATTGCTTTTCATTGTTTCCAGCAGTTTGCTTTCTGCTGTCAGGAGCTCTATAAATGGAGGCACAGTACAAAGAACTGGGTATCTTCTGCATGATGGCAGCTGCATTGTGTGCATGTTTTGAAACTGATTTTTGCAAAAAGTAATGATTACTAAACATGGCTAACCAATCAGATGCCAACCTGGTCAAGAGACTGTGATGAATCTAGATCAGGGGTGGTTCTAATTTAGGCGTGTAACTGGGGTAAGCCCATTTACCGTTCTTTATTTTGTTGTACAGTATTAGAGTAATAGATCATTTTGTTATTCAATTGATGCACATAATTGCACTTATTGCAGATTATTACATGATAATGCACAGATTTTGATTTTACAGGAAGGGTTGGTGATTTGGCTATAATATCTTAAGACATCTTGGTTCAATTTTGAACCTGAAAGCTAATTTAGTACCATTTTAAACTGGACCACGTGATTATTAATCATCATCAATTATATTCCGCTTGGGATTTAAAAGGTCATATATTTCTGTTAATTTTGTGGTACAAGAAAGCAGTGCGGTTGCTACAAAGGCTAAGAGAAAGCCTTTTTATTTTTACTCCCAATAGTTCTTTTGCAGCACATTTTAACTTGGCAAAAACTAAACAGGATGTATAGAAATTCCCAAATGTGTTTTGACTAAAATCCAGAGTTTAAAAAGTACTTAATATAATATATTATATTTCATATCATAATAATAGCTATAATAATGCAAATAATGGAAATAATAACAGTTATTATAATTATAATTTATTCCAAGGTAATGGCATTTCCTTCACGCAAAAGTGAAGTTGACTGATCTATGCATTTAAAATGGACATTTTAAAATTGCCAAGAAAAAAAAACAAAACAGCTAGCCTGACAAAATTGAAAATATTTATGACCCTTAAGGCTGGGTCAGTGCGGTCTGGCAGAAATCTCCCAGGGCTTGAATCGCTGTCTTAATCTTGCCATTAAAAAAGGTTAAATTGACATTATTTCTTTCAAGTGCAATGGAACAAACCAGCTGTAGTAAAAGGCACATGTCTAGAACTGCGACCTGTATACTTATCACCCTCATTGGTAATGGCCTCTGAATTTCAGGTTGAAACCCTGAGATATCCCGCAGAGAATGCTCTAAAAACCCTCGCTGATCCTGAGCTCTGTGACAAGCTTTGGTGCTGCTCCTGTGCTTGTGAATTTGGAAAGGAAAGCTGCAACTCATACTGTATATTAATTAAACACTGGGAATCTGATCTAGACTGTTGCTGGATTCTTTGACAACTGCCTATAACTTAGAAATGCTCACTCTTAAAAAGGTTTACCATAGTAAATATGTACTGCAATTTGTACTTGCAGTTTTTATATGCTTTTCCCCCAATTATTCTATAGTTTATCATGGTTTGCCATGTTTTTAGTATGCTTTATTATACTTCTCTGGGCTTTACAGTGCTTACCTATGGTTTCCCATGCGTTCACTATGCTTGTACTATAGTATGGTCAGCCTTTACCTCTTTGTACGCCCTATGTGGAGGACAAATGGGGCCCCCCTTTCAGCCACAGTATTAGCTAAACTATGGCTTAAAGGGACTGGTAGTCTTGACAGTCTTGCAGGGTTTATTATAGTCTTTTCTGGTTATTAATCAGTAGTAAAGCAGTCTAAATTATATGTATATATATCATGTGTATATCTGTATATATGTATAGTATTTCTTAAAAACTACCTTCAATGTTGGCTATACGTTTAGATATTGAAAGTAGTTGGCTGTGAACACAAAGGCTGTATGTTCTAACTTTCCCTTTTCATGTCCCCTAGAGAAATATATTGTGTGCTGTACAATAGAGGGCTGGGTGCTGACTTTGTTTAAGGTTTTGTTGTTTGTTTTGTGGGTCAGTATTATTTTTTATGAATGTATCTAACGTCAGCATTGCGATGCACACACCCATACAATACTCCACTTGTTTCATCTTGAAGTAAAAGTCGTTTTATTATTTTTATTTTCATTTGGATTATTCTTTATTGTTTAATACCTGATGTAGGACGGGCGTCTGTGAGCCACACGGTGACTCCTGCTTAACTCAACAAAGGGCATTCAAAGTAAAAAAGAGCCTTCATTATTACTGAACACGTTCTTTATTCACCTTCAGGATGATGCAGAATAATCAAACTGGTCCCTTCCAGTCTGACTGGTCGTCAGGATCTGGCTTCATTACCATTTGCCTCTGTTAACCTTGAATTAATCTGACCTTGGCTTCTGGAATTTGTGGGAACAAAATGTATCCAGGTGGATAGAGCAGATAGAAAAATAAAATAATACAAAAGTCCAAAATGTTGAAATAAACATCTCAGAATAATAATCTAAGTACTGTACTCTGGGCACTGTGAATCTTAAATTGTTGTGTACAAGGTATGTTAAAAGCTGGCCTAATTTATTTTCTCTTGATCCATCATTTCCTCATTATTTTCTGAATTGAAATACACCTGTTGATATTATAAAACAAGTAAAAACTCAATTTAGAGACTCTCTCTTAGCATGCACTTAGCAAGTCTTTACTAATAGTTTCTTAAAATGAGATAGGCAGGTGTCCCACAAATTACACCAGATCATAAAGTTACATAATTACTGTAAATATTGCCCTTTTTACTTGTTTAGTCTTTAGGAGTGTGGGAGTGGAGACTAGGAATCAGAAGGATATTGAAAGCACACACTGGTTCAAAACAAACAGCACCATATTAATTCCTTATTTTGCCTCATTTGATTTTGAATAGCGTAACAGGTCGATAAGACTTTTGATGTGCTTTTCAAGTGTCTCCCCATTCACTGAGTTCCTCCTCTCTGGCTCATTGAAAACAAGTCCATTGTTCTCAGACAGTGACAGGGCGGTGTTATTGAAGAGATCTTTCTGCTTACGGACAAGTTGCAGAACCCCTAGGTGTTTTCCCTAGGTGCTTATTTACATTAATTTATCAGTCTTTGCTTTGGTGTTGACATGGTAGCATTAGCGGAGCACAGGGTCTTGTTTATAAAGCAGGGAAACTTCACTGTTCTTTAGTAAACCTGTATCCCGACATTGTTACAGGAAACACACAGAGGGATTTAACTAAGCTGGTGCTATTGCCGGATGAATAACATTTTTGTACTACTCCACTGACTTCCACTGGATTTGGGATCATTACAGGCTTTGTCTACGATTACCAAGATCCTAGGATGTATCACTCAGTAGATACAGTTAAGCGATGAGCATCAGGGATATCATTGGATGGAACTTGTTCAGAACTTCTGGAAATTCTGAAAAAAGAACAGACTGCAATACGTGTGGGCAAAGACAAAGGTAATGCCTACAAGATTTGTATTTAACACTTTCAGTAGCATGCAGACTGCAACAATGGTCAATGTGTTTATTGTGCTAAACCAACATGCACAGATTTCAGAAAGCAGATTATCAGTCTAATGTTTGATGGCCTTTTTTTATTAATAATATTATTATAACAATAAGAATAATTGGAAGAGCAGATTGATTTGGTAACTAACTTTTGTCCTTAGCAGTGATGCACAGTATTAACCTTAAACACATTACATGAGCATAAATCACATTAAATGAGCATGAACCCAGTACTTTCCCTGAAGGGGAATAGACATCTGCAAAAAGACATGCTGTGTGACAATGCAAAGACCACGGAATTGTGTTGAAAATGTAAGTCTGTAAGAGTCAGTATTCTAGCTATTTAGTAGTGGCTGTGTGACAGGGGACATGGTTGAAATGCTCAGGGACTCAGACAATTTTTAAAATGTGACCTTTAAGTCTCTTCACCTCACCCTTGCTTCTTCAATGACAGTATTCTCTCTATTTCAAACTACATTGCAGTCCAGGAGGTAAAATGAAACTGAAGTCAATCTCAAATGCTGAAAAAACCCCACTGGTGGTCCACCCGTGAGACCATTCTTGTGAAGCAGAGCAATGATGCATGGAGAGGATTGAGTACTATAATTGATTTTTGTGGAGACCACTTGATACTATAACCATGAGGTTAATAATCAATTATTATAGATTATTGACGAAGCAACAGTCCAGCATTTGTTATCTGTTATACACTAGGGCCACTTAAAAACACAACTTCAACCAGAAGATATCTAAGTTACTAATACCGGTCTGGAATGTTTTTACAAGTGCTGCATAGTAGATTGAACCTGAATTTATGCATACAAACTGTCCTGATTTAATGCAGCCTCCCCCAACCCCCAACCCCCTCGCTGTCATTATTCACAATGAGTTCCCCCAAAGTACAGACAGTGTTACACGCTGCATTACCGGCCTCTCAAACTCATTGTAACAATGCTGGCGAAGCTGTGGAAAGCACCGAAACGGGAACATTACCAGAAAACAAAAGACTTATTTTCAGGAGCGGGGGACGTTTGGCAGCTGATTAGTTTAGTCTACGCTACATTTAAGTGCAAATGATTTGGAAGCAGCCTTGGCACAGACAACCCAAAATAAACACGTCATTTTCTTTCACTGTAAGCACTGTTAGCAGGGGACCAATAAGTGCTGCTAAGTGCAGACAAAGGTGGTTGATACATCGCTCTCTCTTGCACGTAAACATGCAGATTAGAGGACTTTAATAAAAGTAAAGCCAATGGTGCAGGGAGCTGTGTACAGATGAAACTAATAACTGCAGGGCTTTCTCAGTGGGGAGGCTGAATGAAAAGGGATGTTTCACCAAACCACAGGTGCTGAAAGGCAGCAGCTCTCTGATTGCAGGGGGGGGGGGGGGGCATATACAGTTTTAGTTTTAAAATGTTAGTTATAGTATGTTCTTTTGTCCATCACTTTAAAGTTATCTTAAGTTACCCAGGCAACAGTACTAAACTTCATAGTTAACACGATTATAAATTGTACACAAAGTTGCAAGTCAGCTTGCTTCACTGTAGTTGTCCCAGTGTTTAAGCTTTTGGTCTGCGGCATGGGGCTGGGTTTTAGGGTCAATGAGCCGTGGTTAAATCCACAAAGTGTGACCATCCAAGTGCGGAGTTGGGTAAGGTTGAGGATGGAAGAGGCAGGGCTAACTTTGTCATTTGAGGCACCTTTTTTCTGTTGCATGCTGAACAGACGAGAAAAAATAAAATCAAAACCAAACAAGTCACAGGATCTGTATTGTCTATGATCTTTTGGGACAGGTAAGAGCCATTGATTTATTTTACTTTATGTATTAATTATAAGTCATTATCATCAGGTAAACTTCACTCAAGTTGGTTTTAATCATTAAATGGGACACTTGCCAGGCTCTGAAGTGTTTGCTATGGTATGGTATCCTATCCTGCAAGATCTACAATTACAGGGTTACGATTAGAAACAGCTCAAGGTTTGCTCAAATTTACAACAGATAAGTTTTTAATGAGCTGCATGTTCATCCAATAAAGTAGTTAGGCATCTTACACAAAACAAATGCTTCTTCTCATACCAAAGACACTTGCATTCCTTCATTTCTATCTATATGGATTTGTTCAGTTTAAAAAAAATGAAGCACGGAAATGTTTTCTTTGCTCGTGTTTCAGATTGAGTGTCTGAAATCCATTTGTAGGATTTGCAGTAAGATCATTTATAATTTGTCATTTGAGAATGACCATTGTGAAGAAAGCCTTTGCTAAGCAGAGCAATAGGAGTGTTCATATGTCTGGTGTGACCTTTTATTGAGAAGGCCCTGATCCTGGGTCCTTGCCCTTGGCTGGTCATTTGCAGGGCCCGGGGGAAGAGTGCCATGGCTGAGCTTCTGACGTCTGAGAGAGAAGCGTCTCTGCCCATTGGCAAAGTGACCTTAAACATGGTGGCTGGGGGGAGACGCTGAAACTGGAAACATTAGCAATATTTTCCCATCTCAAGCAAATGAATGCCAGCAAATAACCTGCTACAGCACACCTAGTGGTTGCAGAGGCTCTTTTGATCCTATAGATTTGTACTGTTGTGACTCACATATAAAATAATTCCCTGGTAACTAAACGGGAAATGTTATGTTTTACCATAGATCATCAAGGAAACACAGCTGAACTACAGTTTATGTACATTTTCATACACCAAGACCTTAAGACACCTAGATAAAGTACAAACAGCTGAACTATAGCCAAGTAATATGTACTGTACACTCTTATGTCTTAATTAAACACGTACAGTAATACTTCTTTTACTTTTTTGTATATTTATTGAAGCAATGAAATGACTATTTTCTAACCAGCAAATTTGATTCCATATATATTAATGATGTGTTAGAAAGAACATTCTATTAATCTAATCCATGGGTTTAGTACTGTTCATCTTCCCTGCAATGCAGTGCTATCTGGTCTCAGTTGTTTTCCTCTACCTAGGAATGGTGTATTAGATTTTTTAAGCAATATTTTTAACAGCTTCATATGAGGATATACTGGATCCGTTCCCCTCCACTGCTTTCATGGTTGTATGAATCAATTGATTCATAGAAGAAACAGTGACAGAAAGGTAGATTGATTTCCTGGGTTTATTCATATCTCATAAGCAACACAGGCTCCAATAATACCTACAACCAGGACATCAAGGGAAAAACACAAGGCAAGCTGAAAACAACAGCTTTTCAGTGAAATTTGGGAGCCTTTTCACATACGGTGTGTTTTCAACCCAGTTTAGAGCCGACACATCCTGAAGTGGTCTCTGTCTGGTTCAGTTACTCTGAAGGGGATTCAT
This sequence comes from Acipenser ruthenus, assembly GCF_902713425.1. Classification (NCBI taxonomy): domain Eukaryota; kingdom Metazoa; phylum Chordata; class Actinopteri; order Acipenseriformes; family Acipenseridae; genus Acipenser; species Acipenser ruthenus. Next base: position 47,998,826 of record NC_081198.1, on the reverse strand, counting down.
ATACATTTTCAAACCAACCAGACCACACTCGGTTATGAAGACACTGCCCAAATGAACGATAATAATGTGAACGGGCCCTGTGGAAAGCACAGCGAATACCACTGCATGTGCTAATCATATGTAACATCTGTATTACACAAGGCTGAATGGACACTATTAACTGTTGTTTTGTGATTCTGTCAAGATTATACCATCATTATTTACCGGTGTACAAATATTTAAAACAATGCTGTTAAATACTGACTAGGGGCCTCATCTCCTTTGACTGTTTATACAAGTTTGACATGCATATGATAGCTTGTGACCTGTACTGTGTGATAGCACTGTTGAAATAAATGAAAGCACTGGCATTTAGGCAAAATTAATCTTATTAAATAATGGACAGTCCACAGGAAGAAGTTTTCATTATTCTTATGAAGTGTCTTTGTTCTAATGCAATCAACATCCCATTTTGACCTTGGATAGTCAACTGACTCTGGTTTGATTACCCAAATGACTTTGCTGTTATTACCCAGCTGACTTTCACTGAACAGTGGTGTTGGTGACAAATTTAATGCACTCAGTATGCTGGAAATTGCACCGCAGATGTAATTAATAACCAGTGCAGAACATTTGATCATGGCAACAGTGAACTCTAAGGTGTGTCCACTTGTACACCATAATACTCTTATTATGTGGACCTGCAATTTTCAAGGAATGCTGGTTAGAATGAACCCTTTCCTTCTTAGAAAAATCTGCACAAGTTTAGAGTACTCCCTAGAAAAGACAGCTCGGGTAAGATTTTTGGAACATGCATTATTTTGACCTGTCCAACCAACTGGTTAGGCTGCTCCAAGAGTCATCAGAGTGTATCATCAGTGGATCTTAATCCAATTGAGCGTGTTTGGGGTGAACTTGAGGGATGTATTAGTCACCACGATCCTCTGCAATTGCACCACCTGTGTGAAATATTAATAACTGAATGGATTAACATCTTCCAGCACCTTGAGGAGTTTATGGCAAATTACATTTAATAGAGAAAAGTGTAAGGTACTGCACGCAGGCAATACAAATGTGCATTATAAATACCATATGGGAGATACTGAAGTTGAAGAAGGAATCTATGAAAAAGATCTAGGAGTTTATGTTGACTAAGTAATGTCTTCATCTAGACAATGTGGGGAAGCTATAAAAAAGGCCAACAAAATGCTCGGATACATAGTGAAAAGTGTTGAATTCAAATCAAGGGAAGTAATGTTAAAAATTGACAATGCATTAGTAAGACCTCATCTAGAATATTGTGTTCAGTTCTGGTCACCTCGCTACAAAAAAGATATTGCTGCTCTAGAAAGAGTGCAAAGAAGAGCGACCAGGTATGTCATATGCAGACAGGCTAAAATAATTTAATCTGTTCAGTCTTGAACAAAGAAGACTACGCGGTGATCTGATTCAAGCTTTCAAAATTCTAAAAGGTATCGTCAATGTCGACCCAGGGGACTTTTTCGACCTGAAAAAAGAAACAAAGACCAGGGGTCACAAATGGAGATTACATAAAGGGGCATTCAGAACAGAAAATAGGAGGCACCTTTTTGGAGGATAATTTCAGGAGAATTGTTTGAGTCTGGAACCATCTCCTCAGTAATGTTGTTGAAGCTGACACCCTGGGATCCTTCAAGAAGCTGCTTGATGAGATTCTGGGAACAATTAGCTACTAACGACCAAACGAGCAAGATGGCCCGAATGGCCTCCTCTCGTTTGTAAACTGTCTTATGTTCTTATGTGTCATGTCAGGGCTATGAGCGGGGCAAAAGGTGGCTCAACTGGATACTAGGTACAGGTCCTAAAAAAGTGGCCAGGCAGTTTATGTTATAATATACAGTAGACAGGGCTTCTGTATCCCTTACAGAGACTAACAACACTTTCGACTGTAATGAATATCACCTGGTGTTACAAATCTGTGATAGATCAAACTATAAAAAAAAAAAACAGTTCTGAGCTGATCAGAACCCCAAGGGGGGTACACAAAGAGCCCCCATAGAGTGTCAGAGGGCGCTGGGTTTAGCCCTGATAAGGGAATAAAGGTCCAGTTTATCTTCTCACTTGTACTTGCTGATGTTACCAACTGATGTTTCAGAAAAGTCAGATTGACGTAACATCTGAAACATTAATTTCATTTATTCTTTAGTCCAGGCACTTGAAGAAAGCTAGCAAATGTTTTGCAATCCAGAACTAAATGACTCATGGCTGGCAACATGGTTTGCATATTGATTTATAGGCTGAGCCATCCTGCCTTACAGCGGAATGAGCTGTGGAACAGTGAAGCAGGAAACAAGCAAACTCAGCACATCTGGCTCAGGTAATGTGGAATGCCTGCTCCCTCTGGGATCGCCCTGGGTAAGGGCGTCTGCTAAGAAATAAATAAGACTATCCCTGTGCTTCATTGCCTTCCCTTCTGTTAATTAACAAATGTACTGTGTGTGTGATCTCACCTTGCCCTTCAGATTTCAGTAGGTTCCATGTTAGCATTTTAAGTGTTTCAGTTAATCACATGAATCACATTCTACCCTAAAACATTGAGTAAAATACAATTATTTTCATTTATTCAATTTTATTAAGCAAAAACTACTATGACACACCACAGCAGAGATGGTAGTTTTGGATAAATACCTGTCTGAGTTGTCTTCATATTTAATATAACAAATTACTGTGCTTCTCCAGTACAACACAAACCCTGTGTATAGCACACATCCTGGGTATAAAACACTCCCTGTGTATAATGCAGATGATTGAGCAGCCCTGGGTTGGATTCATGATATAATGCAAACCTCTTGTGAAATGTGCACCACTTGCATACTATCCTATCAAAAAACATATAATACTATATAGAATAATATACTATAGGAGTATAATGTGCGCCCTTGTATAAAATGCTCAACCTATAACGTGCAGAAATTCTTTTGTAAAAGGATGCGTGTCGTATTCTGAAATTCTTTTGTAAAAGGATGCGTGTCGTATTCTGAAATTCATGGCAGATTTTTATTTTTTAATTCATGATATTTCCCTTAATAATATACACTAAATAAAATAACTCATTGATATATGTATATAGATTTTTAATAATGAATTCTGAAAAAAAATGAGGAAAATGTGGTGTCCTACAGACGCATGCATTTTTAAAATAAAATGTAATTCCTTGGTGACTCTCGCTGCATGCTTACCATACGTAGCTTTGTGCTCGGCACACTCTGACGCAGATATAATTTAACAGTTCTAAAATATAGCTTTGCTGAACATGTAAGTACATAAGCTTCCTCCACCCTGGAAACCTCCTTGTCACAAATATTCAAGCCTTGTCTGGTATAGCTCAGAAAACAAAATAGAAATTAAAAAGGGATCACCTTTTATTTTCAAAGGTTTTGTTTGTTTCACAGAAAACGTGGAGAGCTGATCTGTTCAACACCTGCTTATCAGGGAAATAGCTTTTTAAAATATATAAATATACATTTTAATGTGTACAGGGACCTGCTTTTTTAGCATGAAGTTGACATATTTTTAAATGTACTTCGTTATCATTGTCAGATTCTTCTGTGTGATTTGCACCTTAGAAGTAACAGCTTGTGTTCTTGGGCACATCAGCACCTAGATTTAGTGAATTCTGAACAGAGCTAATATTTGTTTCTGCAAAAACAAAACATACTCAGAGTTCAAAGGGATCCACAGGCCTCTTATCAAATCTCCACAAAAATCTTGCAGACCATTTCTCCTAATAGTCAGTTTTGGGCATAATTAAAATGTACTTTTTCCTACCCACATTCGAGCATATACAGTAGTTTGTTCTTGCAATCTTTAATTATGTTGAGAACAAAGCCAACATCGCTTCCTACAGGAAGTTATGTGCTGTTCTGTCTGCAGTACATTAAACACATTGCACATTACAGCAAGGTGTATGAGGCTATAATTAAGTTAATTACAGACAGCGTTTGTCGTGGGCATGTACTGTAAGACTTACCTCAGTGGATCCTATGACATTCAGAGGAACGAGTCCTGCAAGTTTTCAGCATCTGAAGAAGGCCATTCATCAAGCTGTATGTCAGATTTAATGCTTTTCCTTCATTACTGTTATTATTGTTATTTTTGTTTTTGGTTGCTTGTGGTAACCTTTGTTCTTCGGTGAAGCATTGTCTTCATTTTATTTGACGGTTAAGGGAATCGTATCTGCCTGTACTGTAGATATTTGCTTCAAGATTAAAAAGTTTAGAGATTTAACCTTTGAAATAAAAGCAGATCTCCTGAAATTGAAAAGAATAGAGGAGAGGGAGATATTCTTGAAGGGATGCAGTATTAAGAAGGAGTCATTTCTTAACACAGTGTACAACAAGATGTTGAGAGATAGTGCTTGGCTAAAGCAGTGTCCATAGACTTCCTTTACCTTCCTAACAGCTTCTATTGCAGCCATGCAATGCGTTATAGCAGCAGTATAATGGAAAGAAAGGAACACAAGTCCTTATGATTTCTAAAGGGTATCCCTTTCAGAATACAGAAATTTACAGTTTAAAAAGAATGCAATCAGACACGTATAATCACTCAGACCTGTCCCATTATTTCTCAGGGGGGAATGAGAGTACTTTGACTGTTCAGTTGGTGTGATTTTAAAGCTCTTGTCAGCCTGTAGTATATAAGCTGTATTGTATACATACTGTATATAAGTGAATTAGACCAGAAAAAGGGAATGTTCCACGTATTTAACCAAATTGTGCTTGGAAAAGGACCCTGCCGGAGTACTGCACAATGAACGCAGTGACAAAAAGCTATTAAGGGCTGGAATGGGTCATTAGCTGCAACCTCTCAGAGGCATTCCAGCTAATGAACTAGAGGGCTCTAACGGAAACCCCTTGGCCAACCTCTCGGGAAAGAAGACACGCTCTAATGGAATCAGACAAGGTAAGAAAAACGCTAGAATAAACAAAGGTGCTCTGGATGATTGGTGTTACCCTAGGTGTGTGCTCTGGATGATTGGTGTTACCCTAGGTGTGTGCTCTGCCTTGGGTAGCAGCATTGTTCCTCAACACTGAGATGCAGTTTAGGGTTTCTAAGTCACATGGGGGTTATGGAAATGTTTAATTTTGATATTAACACAGGCTGATGGCGACGTTCCCTGTGGCCAGTAACTACTAAGACTGTCTATTAGATTTGACCTTGTTAAAGATGTGTGAGTAAGAGGAGTAGGGGTGGTCTCTCAGTGCCATTCTCTGACTGAACAAGCCTCAACAGGTGCGGAGAAGGGTTAGCACGATGCGCTCCTGATAATATGCGTAAACAAACCTTGACTGAGAAAACCAGGGATAACTCTTGGATACAGCTATGTATGGTATGTTATTGAAAGAGGTTTTAAACCCAATATTGTACTTTATAATTACAGAACAGGAAACATTTCGGCAACATCAGCCAGCTTATGGGAAGAGGCATTTTAATACGCAATCCAGTGTTGCCAGACACAGTCAGGGTTTAATTTCAGAGGCATTGCGGCGAGATACCTAATGTACAAGCCTTATTCATTTAAAAGTGTTACATGCCCTATTCTACACCATGTATTGAGCATGTATGATTTGTAGGGGGTGTAGTCAGTCTGTTCCATTGTATCACTTGCAGGACTACAGATACTTCAATAAGGAAGCAAGCGCTGTAAATACTGCAGACAGAAGGGATGCTGGCTTTGATATTGGCAATATTAGTATGGAGTTTTCAGTCATGATTGTTGTTACAGGAAATAATTCTGACACATGATTTCCAAATTCCTGTGGCACTAACTGTCAAATGCTAATTTGTAGAATTACTCACATGATTTGAATAAGACATGTTGAAAAATGATTCAACCAACATTGCTTATTGAAAATGTTCTTACAACTGAACATTTCCTTTTCATTACACATTACGAAACCCACCTTTAAGCAGAACATCATTCTTGCAATGATTCACCATTGAATGACAAGTGCAGTGCAAGAACTGTAGAAAACTCCAATTCTACTGCTCATTTCTGTTGGAACTTTAATTCTTATGCAACTGCACGAGGTCCTTGGATTCCCTGTAAGCCAGGAAGCCCCAGAGAGAATTCATATTTTTTCATCACTCCAAGTGCAATGGCTGTCAGACGCTGCTCAGCTAAAAACCAGTATATCCATCCCCTTCTTTGAGAGCCCATTTGTGCCAGAGCAGATTGTGATAACGTTGCTAAAGGTTTATTATTCAGGGTACATTCTTCCCTCTTGGCCTGTAATTAAGAATCCACGACCCAGTCAATCATAGATATTTGCAGCCTTGTCAGCTGTCTCTATGAATAGCTTGAGTTGGTGTAAGATCCTGTTAAATAATAATCCAAAAAATATATATTTTGTTATCCATTTTCAGTACTGTACTAGACAAAGGATACATAGAAACAGAGACACATGGTCCCCTTTTTTCAACTATCTCTGTTTCATCTCAAAAACCTCTTTAAAAAGCTTACCGCTTTAAATTGGGAAAGTCGAGGGTAATCGCGCTGCCACTAATGAGGCACAGTCTTTAGTGTTTGTCAATTAGCTGTGATTTGTCCCAGGAAACACTCGTTCAGCACAAAGAACCTTGGGTGCATCCAAACTAAACACTGTTTAGAGATTTTAACTGAAGAAAAAAAAAGCAGAGTGACGGGTGAAAAAAAAGGATTTTGCTTTGTGGATTAAAGTGGGGGAGGACTGCACTGGAGCACTGCATTAGGCACCTGTCACAGCCTGAGACAAGACCCTTTAGACCTTTTCTTTACACAGAAGCTGTCCAATAGGGGGTACTACTGTAAACAAAACAAGCTGGGGTGGGTCATGTTTATTGGAGGCGGTGTTTAGTCCTCTGGCTTTAAAAGAGGTTTTGATTCGGAACTCACTGTGGCACTGACTCACTGTGTGACCTTGAGAGAATCTCACCAGACCCCCTGGTGCTCCAGTCCCAAACATGGCTGCTGCAACGCTCCACCAAGATAGAGAAAATATATCCAGGGTCAGACTTTACTGGTTTAAATTTGTCTACCCATATACAGATTTACTGTGGTAAAATTGTCAGTATTGTCAGTTTACTGTGCTTTTTTTTAACCACGTCTTACAGAACATCATGATGTCACTTGCAAGTAAAAATTCCTCTACTGTAAATAAAGTAACTGTTTTTGTCTACATGAAATCTATTTGCTTTAAACTTTATTTGGCATTTTATATACCCTCTGGCTGCCCATTTAGAGACCACTAATAATTGTTCAAATTTTCAAGTTCACCAGGAGTTATTGTAATTTCATATGCCTATACTGTACGTCGTGTTTTATACATTGAAATTATAAGAAATGTAACATGCACATGTAATTTATGTGCGGTTCAGTAACCAAAGATGCTGGGATCAGAATGACCAATATTAAGTCCTACCCAGTATTAACTTTGGCGAAAAGTGATCAGACCTGTTCCACAATGCCTTCCAGTAATAAGCATGCAGATTGGAATTTAGCTGCGTCATAGGCGTGTACAAAATAAGCAAATAATGCACTTTCTGTATGACAGGGTTGTTAATCATTTGCCATAGCATATCTGTGTCAGTGCATGATATTTCGAGCTCATTGGTTTGAGGTCTTCTTTGGAAGAGCAGGTGAGTTGAATATTAAACAAGCATGGGTTATTTGAAAAAAAAAAAAACTAACAAAACAAACATACAAAGAATTTGTATCTGACTATGGACTTCTGTTTATTCACTTACAATAAGAGTTTAGAGGGCCGTTTAGGATTACATTTTTAATATTGTGACAAGCCAATGAATGTTGTCTTTGGTGTTTAGACACTGTGGTGTTTAGAGAAATGTGTGGTGGTCTGAATGTTTTCTGGTTTATGAATCTGTGAGAGAAACATATGGTAGTAACAAATGAAATTCTGTATTTTAGCATATTGGTTTATTATAGTCAAACTGCATTTACTAGTAGAATTTTGTGTTTTACAGAATAAGTACACGACAAAGTGTGTGAGGTTTCACAGACTTCCTATTTTGTGCCTCTGTAGTACATATATATATATATATATATATATATATATATATATATATATATATATATATATATATATATAAAAAACTGGATTTTAATTGTTACACTGAGTTTTGAGCTCTAATACACAAATGGATCTTCCCCCTGCTTATTCCACTTGTGGGACTTTGACCACACCTTGGTCTGGAAATTAACATTTTCACAAAACTTAATGGAATGTTTCAAAGTATGTTTATTTGGAAAGTGTTTACACCTACATTATAAACCATGTTTTGAAAACATAGAATCCACTGGTAAAACCTCTCTAAAACAGCTGAAAGGGTTTTAATGAACTGCAAACTTGATTGAATTAATTAAAATCAGCTGTCCCCCACCCAAACATTCCTTAAAACAATCCTTGAAGTCTTGTGAAAACGACCCATAAAAGCCTTGCTGTCAGTATTGTGGACAGACACCAGGTACCCCAGCATCTTACCTGAGTAAATAATGGAGTCTCAATGCACAACGCGATCACTTTGGTCTAACAGGAATTCTTTCCTTTGTTGTGTTTTATTTCATTTTTCTACTGCTCAGAATTTTGTCCCTGCAGCTAACATGTTTCCCTACACAAGCAATACATAATTTATCAGTCTCTCACATGAAATAATAATGAGGTGATTATGATGATTTGTAACATGGAAAACTATTTTATTGTAATAGTTAAGTGATGTATTTTTGCAAGCGCCTGGTGGCTGGGCTGAATGTTGTCTTTTTTTAAATATGCTATTAGATTATTTCCTCCTTTTTGAATGGATACAGCCTGGCTGTCAATACATCTTAAGATAATTTAAAACCTGAAACAAAAGTCCACACCATGTGTTCTAATCCTGTATATCTCCTTGTGTGGGTTTAGAGAACTGAAGTCATACATAAACAGTATTGGGTGTGAAAGATATTTTCCTTGCTATACAGTACACTAAATAAAATAGTATATTATCCTGAATCGGACTGAATGCCAAATCATTGTCGTTTCTGTCTGCCATAGTTTGGCAGTCTTATCTCTGAGCCTCGCTCCTATGCACTGCAAACCAGTCATTTTCCAGCTGTTTTATTGGCTATAGGACCCAATACCAATCTATAGAAAATATCCTAATACCTGTCTGCAGCACTGTCAGGTTTCTTCACCTGGTGCTGCATTCCAGGTGAGGTTTAATTGAACTCTGAACCTTCCCATGAGCGCAGTGATGTAATGTGTTCTACGGTTTCTCTGTTCTCTGCTGACTTACACATTGGCTTAATTTTGTTTGTCAAGCCAGAGAAGTGAGCTAGTGCCTCAATGTTTTTGGTTTACTGTCTTGTTTTTGTGTGGCCTAAAACTGTTTAATGCATATATATATATATATATATATATATATATATATATATATATATATATATATATATATATATATATATATATATATATATATATGCACTATGTTACCATATATACTGATATATGAAATTGGCTCATACTATTCTGGTTACATTGGTATGTCGAAATATGTAATTATAGATGCACTTGTGCATTTGCATCACCATTGAATGTCAAGGGGCGTGTTGCCCTTTGACATGTACTGTATGGCAAAGTCACTTGAAAATGTTGACGTAGGTAGTTAGCAGTCAAGTGCTCTGGTCAACCTCATCTGGATCCAATAAAATTACAACCTGCAGATGGAAACAGCTACATACAGTATGGTGTTCACCGGCTAACAAATAAATCTGATTTGAGTGTGAGGCAAGCTTTTTATTCCGCTGCTGGATATTCTCGTAAAATGCATTAGCCATGAAATAGTGTACAAAATCCCTCTCCCCGACCCCCCCCCCCCCCCCCCCCCCCAATGTGGTGTGTTTCAATTTGAGCACGTTGAACCAACACATGGCTGAATTATATTAAATTATGTAATAAATCAAGCATTATTATCTAGGGGACGGGAGGTGCTGCGCATGCAGCTGTACAGCTTTCCGATTTCACAAACTGCGCTGCTGACTGTTTACTGTGATTTAGTTGCTTTTTCTTCTTTTTTTTTACTGGGAGTGAGGAACGTGAGGAGAGGATTTTTAGACAAATGTGGTTTATGTCTTTGAAGGTTACTTGTGTGTGGCATGGGTTGTAAAAGACTACAGCATTTTACCAGTGATTTCCCGTTTTGTGAAATGGAGCGCCATTTACTCAGTCTCCCTGCTCGTCCAATGCTTGTTGATACTTTTCTTCTGCTAACTGGTCTGAGAACCCCCAAATAGATATTACCTGTAGAATGGTGTTGGCTACTAATAGAAGAAGTCCAATGATAATGAAAAATTGCTAGTTTTCCCCCCTGTGCATATTGTACATCCTGGTCAAGTTCAAGTAGAATTCGTTTAGCTGTGAGTTTTCCTCAGTCATGTTTAAATTCAAACTGCTAATGTACAGTGTGGCTTCATCTGCAACTTGCTGCTGTTTTGTTTTTATCCTTTAGGGTTAGATTTCTACAGTATGAAGCGCATTTCCACTCAGAACTCTAAACTTAAAATGCAAATCACGTTTCTTCTTCAAACAAAAGAGCAATGCAGAAAAAACCTAAATTAAATTATTCAGTTTTTAAATTTCTACATTTATATTAAATTCCAGATAGAAATATGTATCGAGATTTTCATTGATTTTAATGTTCACCCCCAACCAAAAGATGTGACACAGCAGCAATTTTTTTTTTAAAATGGGTTATTTGTATTTGATATCTGTACAGTGGTTTTAAACACGCCTTTCCCAGTGCTGGTATTAGCTTACACAATTCCTATATTATAAACCATAGCCTTGAGCTCCTGTTATTGTTACTGGGGTGTATTGTCATCTACAGTACATATAAACAAAGGGACAGGGCTTGAACTGGACTGATTTACTTTGTTAATGTGATTATAAGATCAAGTGGAATTATTTTTTTTATCAAAAATGGTTAACTGTGAACGAGACTGTAAACAAATCCTACTGACTAAAACAAAACCGGTTTAAACCTGTTTTCAAAACCGAAAAACACACACACGATCATGACACACTGAGATTCTTCATAGTAATCTTGACAGCTTTTTGAGTGAAGCCAAGAGCAAATTTCAATCATTTCTTCAGCCAGCAATTTTAAAACTATGATCCCTGTTTTGTGCAGCTATTGGCAATTTGTTATTGAAGTGTAATTATTATTTTTTGTTTGTATGCAGGAATACTTGTTTTTAAGTTTGAATATTAGGTGTGTGTATAAGTTTTTTTTAATAGAATAGTTTTTGAAGCATTCCAATTCTCTGGAGAGGTTTCCCATGTTTCCCATTGAAACGTGACCCTTGTGGGTTTGAGTCACGTTTTTGTAAACTGTATTACAGGACTTTGATTGTTCTGTTAGTTACTGTTCTTAAAGCCTGCGAGTGGTTCAGGAGGTGGAGCAGTATCATAACTGATTAGCTTAAACCCCTGGATGAATCTCACTTGTTTGCTGCCTCCCCCCTCTGCCAACCCTGAAACAGTCTTCCTTTTCTGGCCAGGTTACTGGACTCGGATGCTCCTCATCATGTCCATATCTAAAGTACATGTTCTGGAATGAATTGGCATGGGAGATGTAAGGGCTGTCTCTTAGAGGGTGGTCAGAGAGACGACAGTGCATCCAAGACTTTGGTCAAATGCCCTAGGTTCTTTCCCTCAACTACATTGTTTGACATTCCTAACTTCAACAGAAGACTACTGCATATTAGACAGCTGTTTGTAAGAGTAACAGAACTGCTTTTCTCTTTCGTAGTGCTAACTGGTGTGTTTTGGTATGTGTTAATGTTTAATGTGGATTCGTGCGCACTGCAATTCGTTCAGAAGCACCACCGGGGGTTAGAATAGTTGATTTAATCCAACTTGACAAACTAGTTAAATATTGACAAGACTCGGAGGAGCACACAAGAGCTCAGGCTAGAAGACCCCGGCAAGCGAACAGCTTCCCGCATGACTCCGGTGCTGGCTTTTTTGCAGCAGCAGCTATAAAACAAAACCAAACAAAACAATGATCCATTTAGGTGATCATGCTATTGTCCATGTCTGTGGAAGTTTTTGCAACGTTCCTCTTCTTCAGCTGCTGTTGGTAAGTCATTTTTTGGGGCATTCTGCAATGCTGGATGTTGGTCGTGCTTCTGCATTTGTGCATGTGGTTCATTACAGATTGAACATCTATGCAATTGCATTTTACAAGTCATGTTGCAATTCTGGGTGTTTTGTTAAAGTATATTGTAAATGTAAGAGGGTTTTGGCTGAGTCTGTAGCAATGTTGTAATGTAGGTCAGTGACCCACTGAGTGTTAAAAATTCTGCATACTTTATCATACTTTAACCACGAATGGTCATGAATGTTAAGGCTTATTGTTTAAAACGGAAGTGACACTGGTTATGTTTACAGACTGACTAGTTTAAGAGAACAATACTCTGGTAGACAAATACTTATAATTTTAAATGGTAAAGTTCAGATCCTCTCCTTGGCTTCATTCATAATTCATGCACTGTCTCCTTCTGAAATCTGCTGCATAGGTACATGACAGCTAGAAATTGCTTCCCCACTGTTACACTAATCTGTACTACTTGGTTCTGCATTTAGATTTTTTTTCACCGTAAACACAAGTCAGTCCTGCTGAGAAAGGTGTAGCCGTTGCTGGTAATGCTCATATTTCTGTGTTCTGCTCATATTTCTTTTCAGGTTTCTTTGACACTGGCATTATACATGGTTTGGATTTCTCCTACACTGGTATTGTAATTGTATTCCCAACGGTGTTAATAAACTTTTCTGAAAGGGAGTTTGATGAAAAGACCCTCCACTTTGTCGGCAGCAACAAAGCGTGTCACACTGCAGACGTTTGTTTGTAACTCCACGTCGGAGGTTCTGTATATGATGTGCCAAGCTTTGCTCTTGCCTGTGGGGTCTCTTCCGTCTGTCTCCAGCACAGCCTGTTTGCTGGGCTCAGTCCAATGCCTGCCAATGCCTTCATTTTAGAGAGCATTCAGCATGTAACAGATTTCCTTAACATGATAAAAGATCACCTGCCTTAGTTTACCAAAGCCTGAGGGCTTCTGCACTCATTGTGGAAATTTGTAACTCATGTATAATGAGAACGGCTGCACTGACCTATTAAACGGAGAGGGGGCAGACGCTGGCTTCTCTACTGTAGCTACCAGCTGCAGGATCTTTAAAGAGCCTTTCAACAGTGGCCTTGCCATCTATATTAAAATGTCCACCCAGCTGTGACAACTTTATACTTGCGGAATGATTTTCTCTTTCATTAACGTGACCGTGTTTTGTATGACTGATTTCAAAATGCTATACTGTGGATACGCATTGCTGAACAAATGTTACAATGAGTTGAAACTCTGGTATTATGGGGCATCCCTCTGTGGAAGGACTGATGTAGTTAAATGCATCCTGCCAAAAACATTCATAATTTAACTGGACATTAAGTTTCTCAATAGACATGTTTAAAGAACAAACCCTTGAATGCCCTTGAGTAAGCCTGCAGCCTGCTGACATCCCAAACATACCTCAGGCGCATGGCAACCTTTTTCTATATGCTCAGACACAGCTGCTATTAACAGCTTTGAAAATACCTGTAAGCACAACAGTATGATGGTGTATAAACATACTTAATCCAAATCTAATGATTTTAACAGAGGGTTTTATTGATAAGTTTTTGGCTCACCTAACAAGATGATTCATTTATTGTATATGTCAGTTATAGTATGTGCTCATAAAACAATTCTCCTCACAATAATGTAATGCTATAATGATCACACTGCCAGAGGCGGAAAATAAATAGTTACTAAAATATGTATTTACACAGCTCTAATGAATGTCAGTAAAATGGCAGAGGTTGTTTACATTCCTCTGAAAGTACCACTCTTGTTTTATGTCAGATGTATTTTAAAATGGAACAAAATATTCCTGGTTGATGAATGTTTGAAATGACATGGAATAGTGTGAATGCTGATGAATGCCAGGAAGAAAACATCACAAGTGTTTATGAGTGTCAATGTCACAATGGACAAGTGTCCAAGTGTCCAAGTGGTTAAGTGGATACAGGTGTATCTTCTGTCAGAGACAGTAAGCATGTAAGTGCTGGGAAAGGGTCACAAAGTTGATGCATGCTGGTATAAACATGCCCCTGAGAACTCATTTGTATTTGTTAATGTGTGTTGTTATTATTTTTTTGTCATACTCTGTTACCCACTGAGGATGTACAGGATGCACTATCCTACAAAATTCCAAATTTGTATATTTTCAATATTAGGGTAACACTTTACATTAAGTGTCTCTTATTATTGTGTATTTACATAGTAGTTACTTGTTAAATACAAGTGTACTTACACATAATTATAATGTAATTATGCATAGTTACAATGTACTTATTGTGTAATTCACAATCTAACCCTATCCCTAACCCTAACTCTAAACCTAACCCTAACCCTTTTCTAATACCATTGTGTACTCAAATATATTATGCAAAAATATACAATACTTAGAGACCAATATAGTATGCTTGTGTTTATACTATGAATACATTTAGTCATTTTGTTTAGTATAGTTTTTGCACCGGCCAGAACCACTGTTTAAATGAAAGTTACAAAACAAGATGACAAATACATACAAAAGACATACATTGTGTTACATAATAGCTGCAGCACTGTCTGACATCATCTAAACATAGTCATAATTGTTTTTAAATTAGGTTCTATATACATGGAATCTTTTTTTGTTGATGCATGTAGACACATATGTTACATGACGGGTTATATCACCGATGATATTTATCCTTGTTTCTCTGACATGATTATTTGTCAAGGTTACAAAGAAAGAACGCTTGTGATTATGTATGTATAGAGCACTCAGCTATCAATTAAAAATGGAACATTTCCACATTATCAAAAAACAAAACAAAACAAAAAAATAAATATATACTGACAAGCAATGCAAACGCCAAACAATGAGCCGTTTTAGGAAAGCTGCTTCCCATTGATACAGCAGTGTTTAAATCACATTCATTGTGACAGGCTTGCCGTATATGTTTGCCTAAACCCTTCAATAATAGACCCTGTCATCATTCACATGTTTTATTGCCACAAACCAATAAGCCCCCTGCAGGTGAAACACTTGGCTGTTAAGTAGAGAGTCTGAGGACCTTTGACCCTTTGCCCATTATACAAGGAGGCCGCGGTCAGTGGGCTGCCACGCTTCACTCCAACACCCATCTGCTCTGCCAGCTGGCCATCCGACACCTGGGAGGGGGCTCTGGGAGGGGGTACTGGGAGGATGGCTTGGAGGAGAGTCAGCTCAGGTATCAAAGAGCTGCAGCCTAGGTTCAAGAGGCCACAAACTTTCATCCCCAGTGCATTTCTGAGTGAGTGAAAGCTATTTGTTTACAATCATCTCAAAATATATCTACAGTGAGGCTTGTGTGTACTGTGTGTGTCTCACATGGGATTAAGGTCAGAGTGACACTAACAGCTTTAAACTGTTTGGGATGTTTGTTTTTCCTTCATTTAATGGAAGACCATTGCTGAATGTGAGAGTTCATTGTGCTTCTAGACTGAAGCTAAGAACTGAGGAATATCACATTCTGAAAGACTGTTATACAGTGGAATCCCACCATTAGGACCACCAAAGAGACTTAGAAGATGCTAGTTGGGTTTCTTATAGCTTCCCTTCTGTATTTATGATGTAGTGAGCCCTATTAAATTATTCCAATTTGTCTTTCAATTTTTATATGAAATCCATGAGGTACGTGAAATTGCCTTGCAAAGACTTTAAAAAAAAGATATATGGATTAAATACTATAGCAAAGGTAATATACATACATGACCCTCTGTGTTAAAGAATGTTTTGATAGATTTAAAGTTTCATATGTTGTTGTTGGTTTCTTTTACATACATATAGAAAAGTTCCATGAACATACAGCTTTGTTTAATTAATTAAAGCAGACCTTAGAAAAGTATTTCAGTATCTTTACAGGAAAACTATAACTAACTAATTTAATAGTTCAAACAGTGAAAGAGGTCAAACAGCTTGGCAGCCTAGAGTTCATTATATTCCCCATTTTGTGTTAATGAGAAAATAATGTCAATTTCTGCTCCACTGTATCCAGCTCAGCATTAAGAATGCAATAGAATTCCTCTGAAGGGATTAGTATATAGACCCTTAAAGTACTTTTCAAGAAGATAATTATCAGTGTGATTACAATGTCCTTTAATTCGGGATTATTTCAGTGTGCGCAGTTAAGCCTCGTAATCCTTCTGGATAGGGACAACTCGGTTCATTGCAGGTTTTACAGATGGGGCTTTCATCTTCTCCAGATGTATTAAAGACACACTTTGCAGGAAAATTATATGGGGAACACTAAACTTTGAATGGTCATTAATCTAACCTTTTCAGGACTGCCTATCTCCAACACAAATTCATTACATTGAGTACCTCTTAATGTACTGTATGGTAAAGGGTTGCTCTCCCCCACATGGTTTATTTTGTATTGTACTTTCCTGTGCTGCAGCACAACTTGCACATGGTAGAATATGATATAAACAATAGACTACACGTTTGGAATTTGTTGCGTATTTTCTGGGTTCATAATGGGTATAATCATGCCACTCTATAATTATATGGATTGTGTTGAGTAATTGATTGTGTTGACAGAAGTTAATGTTGGTTTCCAATGTCTGTTGTAACATATTGCAATTCTCACTGTATGAAGCAACCACTACCTTGCTAGCCAATGGGGTAATAACATTTCACAAAAACTGATAATTTACATTTTACATACAACAAAATGATATATGCAAAGGTATAGGGTTAGGATTGGGGTTAAGATTAGGGCAGGGGTCAGGGTTAGGGTTATAGTTAAATTAGAGTTAGGGTATGGGTTAGTGTTAGGGTACATTAGAAGAATAACTACATTTTAAACTTCAACCCTACATTTGTATTGTTGTCACCACTGAGGTGATGAATTTAGTGGTACATTGAGATTGACAAAACATAATCTATATTCAGACAGAGGGCTTACCGTGTTCTGCCTCTTCTTACTTATTGCTGGATGGATGTCAC
Organism: Acipenser ruthenus; assembly: GCF_902713425.1. Taxonomy (NCBI): domain Eukaryota; kingdom Metazoa; phylum Chordata; class Actinopteri; order Acipenseriformes; family Acipenseridae; genus Acipenser; species Acipenser ruthenus. Next base: position 47,981,703 of record NC_081198.1, on the reverse strand, counting down.
TCTACTGGAGTGAGGCGGTACTGCAGTTCCCATGGTTATACAGTCTCTTGCCTTTAATGGGAAGTCAGCCCATGGTACTAGAGTTTGCGGAACATAATTCACTAGAACCTCTGATTAAAACGATATGACATATACAAGTAAGCTTTAGTCTGCGGTACTGTATTGTACCTCTATTTAATTTGCTTTTATTCTGACTATGTGAGAAATGAACGTGTTTCCCAGGCAGCACATTTGGAATGTTGGAGAGGACAGCTTTGCCTGGCAATATGAATGCATTGAAGGCGTACACAGTACTTCTTGGGCCCCTTTCCCTGAAAATCATTCAATAACCGCTGAGTCAGAGAAAAAGGCTTTTGTTATTAATGTACCTTTATCACTGTCAGTTAGAAGCCATTTGTTTTAACAATTGCTGGTCAATCTGAAAAAGGTGTTTTCTGTGCCCTTTTCTATTGTCTGTGTCTGGTTTATAGGGCAGACATGTATGTATGTTTTTTATTAAACAAATATGGAGAGCTTAGTTAACAAACAATTAATCACTTCCTTGCAGATATTACATGAAGGTGATATTCAGGTATCGATGCTTAATTAAGTGCTTTTTATTTTCTCAACTCACAGTGTAACTTTGATCCAAGCATGGATGATACAGAGAGATGGCAGAACACAGGACTCTATGGGTTTGTCCTGTGGTTCAGTGTTGAAAAAGGCAGTGATTTAATGGATCTGGAGTGCATAAGTCTACCACACATTATATCTACACAGTAATAGCAGTTTCTGGTGTTTTTTCCTTGCATATGTTTTGCATACTGTAGTTTAACATGGTTATACTGGAGGTTTTAGGTAAAGGTCATGACTCACCAAAACTTTTTATAATTACAGAACATTCTATGAACTATGTAAATACCAACTAAAATAAGCATGCAGCAATCTGATTGGCTAGCAACATTCCACTGTATCTACAGTCCAAGCCATTTATAAGCTCAATAACACTCTTTGGTTTATTGAGATATATAGATGCGTCAAACTGAAATACTCGCACTTGTGGCATTCATATTTCTCAACAGTGTGTTATTGCTTATGTAATAAGTAGGCTATTACCCAATGTGCCTCACAACTGCTCTGAATTTGAACAATGGTATTAGCTGTCTCCTGTATTGTGGATTAAAAAAATAATAATTTGGTTACCTCTAAAACAAACAGCAGTTAAAATGTTAATTGCTCAATTATAGCGGGTGGTGGAATGGCAGCTGAACACACTGTAGCACTGTGCATCAAGGCAAATGACCTCCTGAACACCAGCCAAGTGATGATGATGGTTATTGCTGAAGGTTTCCATTGTCATCCTCATCCTACTGTAAAGTGAGATGTTCCACGAGTGAAAACCAACCAGAACTTGAGATCTTGTAGCCTGGCGGAGTGTTTCTCAAATGTGAGTCCAAACATACCCCTTAGACCCCTCAGCAGCTCCTCCCTTAATCAGCCCTACAATGGTGTTGGTAAGGGTACCTGCAGCAGCTTCCATTCAATCCATTGCACTTCTGTTGTTTGGGAGACGTTCTTAGTCCTCCTAGTGCTGTCCTTTTTGTTGTACCTTCTATGGGCCAATATAGGAGTAAGAGTGTAGCCACCATTGAGTGGTGACTTGACAACCACTTCCCTAGTGGAAATTCATTACGTCAAAAAGACACATACTTTGCCTCTCGAGTTAATGCATGCAGCCTTTACTCTAGTGGAACTAGATAACTTATTTAGTAGATAGACATAACTAAAAGAATATATCCTGCAGGTAAGATAAATAGCTGTGTGTCGATTGTCATAAACTTTTACCATGGTAAATTAGCATTGTAACTTTGCAGCTTACCATGCTTTTACCAGTATTTACAGTACTTTTGCTATTACCCCTTATGGAAAAAAACATATATTTTTAATATATGGTAGAAAAGTATGACCCTTATATTTGTCATATATAGAAATTGGCCCCTTTTTATATATTTAAAATATATGGGATATATTTAAAATATATTTTACTCTGTAATACATCTATTTATTTTATATGTTGAAAATATATAGTGCACCATATATTTTCATTAGCCTGTAATCCATATAAAATAAATATATGGATTACAGACTGAAATATATTTTACATATATAAAAAAGGAGTCCATTTCTATATATGAAAAGTATAAGGATCATACTTTTCTACCATATATTAAAAATATACAGTATGTTTGTTCCACAAGGGACCAGTAAACATTAAGGGAACCTGTTTAAAAAAGCTTGTATTAATTATTAACAGTTTGTATAATTTAGGATTCCAAGTAATGAAAAAAACAACTGAAAAAGGGCTTTCAAAGAGAAGAAATAATAACTGGATTTGGGATGAGCTTGGGTACTATATCTGTTAGCAGCTTCTACACTGAACCACAGTTATGCATTCACAGGTAGATGCTTGAACATTACCACATTACCGCAGGAGTTCCTGGCCTTCCGATTGGCAAGACGATACAAAGAAAACAACAAAACAAATAAAAAAACAAACAAACAGAAAACTTTTTTCATGAATTTTACAATGTGTGAATCAAATGCTTCAAAGAACACAACCACCAACTACCTACAATTAAAAAATGTTATCCTGCCTGTAATAAAAAATCTAATCTGTGGACAAGGAAGATGATATAAATTGAATTATAAACCACTTTGTTTGCTGTGACTAGAAATATGTAGCTTAACCCTTTCATGCACATGTCCTCATAAAGAAAGTGAAATTTAAACAGCTGTGTGCATGAAAGGGTTAATGAATCATTTATCATTAAAAAAACTGCTGCATTTGTAATGTTTAACTTTTAAAGTGTAAGCGCTGTCTTAAGACTGATAGATAAAAGCATAGATCAAAGCCCCCCTTCTCTGCTCTGAGATGATAGAGCACACTAAATATAGACCTCTGTCATGGTATAGTGATTTATATCATGATTGTTTTCTCTGCTTTTTAAAAATTATTTTGCAGTGTTTAACTCTTTAAGCTCATGTTTGACGTAGCTCTGTGTTCAGGACGAAACATCAACTTTAAAATCAGTGTCATCAATCAGAACAAAGCCAGCTGATCTTTGAAAAAAGGTTATTTCTGGAATGGTTAATCAATTCTCTGTATTTTATTGTTTAAAGACAAACAACAGATAAAACGTGTAAATGCACAACCAGATTGATCACTTTGTAGACATGCTGTCCAAGCAGTGATTTCATTAGACCCCTGAAGCAAAAATAAAGAAAATTACATTACATGTACCAGCATACAGTATATGTTTGTTTGACAGCTTTTTTTTCAATTGATAATACTGCTTCAAATATCTAAATATATGTATTGCTTTCCCTTTTAATGTAATAAATCAAAGACCCTGTGTGCTTGTGGAAGTCTACTATACATGGGTGTGTTGCAGAGCAGTGAAACCTGCCTGCATGGTGTGAGCTGAGCTTCTGAAAGCTTGGCCTCTGTTTGTTGTAGCTAAGTTCTCAGCATTGAATTCACCGTGACTCTACACCAGTGGTGTTGACAGCTATACTGCTTTAGGCTTGTCTTGTGTAAACAGAATGTGCATGACCCTCACTCAGTGTTTTTCCTTCTGCAGCGGACTTAAGCACTTTGAGCTACTGTGGGAGTTGTGGCAAATGTAAAAATACAAAGACACAAAGATTAAGAAAAGGTGTCTTCTGTTGGTTACATACAGTACATTTACAGTGAAGTTGAGGAATATAAAAGGGATTTTTCAATATATCCACTTCTGTCACTGTGTTCACAATTGCACCATAAGTTAAGTTTCCTATCTATGTATTTATTTTGTAATGCATAGTTTTTTTTTTTCAAAGTTATGGCAGGGGAACTTCTCAGCCTCCATAGAGTTCACACAAAGTGACAGGGTGTGACAGGGTATGACAGGGTGCTCGTGTCACTTGTGTGGGTAACCGCTGATATGAATGACAGAGAGACATGGGAGGTGGAGTTGAAACGCCAGCACAGGCAGACACACACAGAAAGTAAATAAACAAAGGGGTCATGTGACATAACCAGTGATGGGAACGCACAGAGGACACATACAGCAAGCTGTACAAAAGGCAAAATAAAACACAGTACAAAAACTACAAATAAAAGGGGCCACACAGGGCGAGTGCTAACCTTATAAATGAGGCGTCCCGCGCCAGGAACCGGCTACACTACGTAACCCTTGCTATACTTTACTTGGGATCACTATCCCCTAAACTAACCTACTTATGAGCCGGTATTCATACAACGACTCCTGCTGCTTCATACGGCCTTCACAAGCACTGCTTGCAGTTTCATGGTTGCGTAGCTGTCGTTCCTGCAGAGTGGACTCTCTCCTCCCGAGTACATGCAGCTATCCTCTGTAGCATGGCGTTGCAATCGCCCAGAACGATCCCCACTGGATGTTTTTATGCTGACGGACACTTAGTCGAGACCCCTCCTCTCAACCACACCTAGCAGGCAGCATGTCCCAACTGAGCGCCCGTCTGTAAACAATAATTTAATCACACACAACAACTCCAAAAAGCACACAAAATAAACCCATTTTCCCATACAAGTTACACCAACACTAATTTCCCATTGTGCAGGGCCATCGCCCTGCCACACAGGGATATATTTGAACAGGTATATTGTGATTTCTGCACAACAGGTAATTGGATGTTGAGGCATTGCTTTGCTCCTACACCTGGTTAAGAACACATAACAGTTACATAAACCCTTAAAGCTATTCTAGGCATGAATTTGATAGAACTGTGTCTTCTGTCATGTAGATCATGTCGTCATCATTAGCAAGCCCGATCGCTGCAATTCTAGCACTAGCAACTTTGTCGTGACACTGTACAACACCATTTTCTGAGTCCTGAGTTATAAAATACTGCAGTGATTAGTTATGGATGAGTATTGTGTCAAACTACAAGACAAGCTCTGCTTCTGGAGTCAAGCTGAACTACAGAACAGGACTGAAGAGTCCTGTATTACAGTAGCATCTAAGGTTACACAGTTTACTGGAACAGTTAGCCTACATAACATTGTTTTAGTTATTTATATACCACAGCATTAATCAATCAATCCACTGCCAAAAATCCAGGTCACTTCAGTTTTTAACTGTGCCAAAGCTTCCTGACCCAGATTGATACTGATTTTATCAACTCAATTAAATTAGAGACAAAAAGATTTTGCAGAAGGGACTTTGGGCTGACTCAGAGCCAGCTCACTCATCTGGATTTAAAATAATACTTTCAAATCACAGCTCACTTTAGTGGATTATAGATTCACCCCTCACAGGGATTTAGGATCTTCTCTTTCGTGAAAATACTTTATAAATCTGGTGGGAAACTATAAAAGTGGTGCTTTTGTCAGATAACAATGGTTATCTGGGAAACTGTTACTTTATATTGGACTTTCCCAGGGTATTTTGTTGAGCTGGGGCTGCAGAGATCTGTTCAATCATGGTTGCCTGATGCAGCATGTAAACACCATAAAAATAAAACACTTCAATTTTTATTTTCGGTACACTGCCGTAATCCATCATCAGTGTATTCAAGTTCTTTTATTTACAAGAAAGAAAGCACTTTTGGGTGCCAATACGTATAAGCACTCTTTGTACACATTATAAAATAGTGGCGTTAAAATGTCTTGTTATTTAAATGAGGATGGTCAAACGCAGTGCTTGCATACAGCAAACAGCTTTAGAGATTCTTGGGACAGGCCTTTTTGTTGGCATGCAATGCAGGTTGTTGTCATCTGAACAAGGTTTTTGTATGTAAATGTTATGCTTCCTGTGTGAACTTGCCACTGTTGTGCTTATCCAATAGTTTAACATGGCAGAAACGTATAACACTACCATCTTCAGTGAAGCCAATTTGTGTTATGTTCTTGTTATCTGTACTCACCTTACTAAGGAAATCAAAGCGTACTCTTAAAAATACCAATAGTAGTTGCCTTTCTAATGCTAGCTGGTAGGGTATTACTGCTGCATGCAGTAAAGGTCTAGTTTCACCATTAGTATTGTACAGTATTTTGTTTCAAAATATACAGTATATGAATAGAGTATGTAATTCATAATGACATTAAACAGTAACTGAATGATGGCTGGGCATAACTTTGATTAGATTTTCAATTTTTTTGCACATGTTTTAAGTTATATCCTTAATCATAAATTTACACAGTAGTGATTTTTTTTTCATGCGCAACCACTTCTGTGTAACAAAAATAAATATTTCTGCTGTAATGGTTTAAATGCAGACTGCTGTGGTCAATGCATTAAATAGATTGTGTCTTTAATACAAACATGCCTGGTTGCAGCCCATGGATAAAAGTGGTCCTGCTCTAGAGAGATTAAGCTGTGTGTAGTTTTGTAATTTGGATATAGATGAAAATGCTCAAAGTTGCTCATCTCTTAAAGCCCTCTGGTTTGATTGCCTATATACTGTAGAGATTAATTGCAGGTCTCCAGCATGCTATCTGCATAGCACCGTTAGATTTCTAGTTCAGGGTACTTTTAGCTGAGGCTAAATGATCTTCATCACAGTGGGCTATGGAATGCAGAGCTGCTCTTCTGTGTGGATATCTCGTATAGACCCGTTGCATATGCATTTACCCTGAAAGCCATTTCATAATGACCTTCATTAGGATAGCTGACAATCAAATGTGCATTCAGGTTTCAGCAGTGTTTTAGGTCAGAACGAATACACTGTTAAAATGTAATACTTTATTTAACCCCTGGGCAAGTTACTATTTGTCATCTACCTCCGGATGTATGATTGGCATTTATTTTGGCATGCACACATGGAAAGAAATTTACATGGAAAAAAATTACTTTTGCTGAGTGCTTCTGCTTCCGTGACATTGACGGATGTTGCTTAATCTTGCATTGCAATCTTTTGAATTTGAAAGTTTGCCAGTGAAACACAAGAGCATAATGAAGTAGTTGAAATTAAACTGAAAACCAGATCAATCAAATTGATGCCACTGTCGAATACAGGCGGTTATTACATGTATTGGAGTAACGAATACTGACGTCTATTTCTGTCTGTCTGTCTGTCTGTCAACTGCTATACAACATGTGAGAGCCCTGTATGTTTGAAACAACAATTGATACCAACACTTTACATAGCATACATTTTAAATAATCATTTACTGGCTAATCTGGAACTTCTTTGTTGACATTACAAAACCTGAAAATCACGTTTTACCTGCCTTAATGCTTTTTTTTTAATTGTATGCCAAGTGAGCTCTTGACCTTAATAACCATATAATAGAAACAGGTTTGGAGAAAGACAACAGTGTTTCTGCACCGCACAGTGCAACACAGCAGGGTAGTTAAAAGCACTTCTGGCCTGTGCTGGTTGCTTAAACAGCTGTTACACACATAAGGCAATCCTATCAACAGCCAATAGATTGGACAGCAAGAGGCCAAAAATGAAAGTAAAACAGATTTACAGATATTTGAACTCCATGGCACACAGTGGCATTTCACATGGCAGAATCCTCAACAAAACAGCAAACACAGGAAACAGAATTCAAAATTACAATTTCGATTACACCTAACACATATTTGTGCAGGTTGCATGCATGATAATAAACAAACCTAATATTCTTTGAACCATTATATGTGCCAGCAAATGGTCTGCAAGCAAGCCCCCCCCCCCCCCCCGCATTGTTTGCAGTTTTGGGAATAACCTATTCAGAATAATGGTGGCGTCTCACAGGAAGGACTGAGCTTAACATTTGTCTTTTTTTTAATAGGTATTATAACAAAACAATAAAATAAAGGAAAATTATAGAAATAATTGCTATTACTGTTACTGTACAGTACCGAATGAAAGACCGCTAACAAACTAGTACAGAATGTTGCATCTACTGTAGTTGAAACTAGTTGTTTATTTTTTTGGAGGGTGGGGTGAATCTCATATAGTAAAACCTGCTCTACTATACAGTATACAATGCTGAATACAGATGGCCTGTGCTTACTGCAGTAGCAAGCTCCAATCTGTTGCCCAGGCCCGAATTAGGGTGCCCATCAACTCTTGGATAAGCAGAGGCTTAGATCCACAGTGAATGCACATCTGTTCAACATCAGGGCTTTCAACAGTGAAGTCTTTACTTCATCTTTCTGCAGTAGTTTCTGCTTTTTTTTAAATGGATGAATGATTTAGGGCCCTTGGTATTTTTGTTTTTGCAAGCCTGTGTTCATTTCTGGAACCACACCTAGTCTTGTTATATCGGCTATTGGTCCCCAGTCAGCAATAAGGTTACAGATTGCTGATGTTTCTTTTTCAAGATTACTATTAAGAAATTACTTGAAAGGACTAGAATTGGCAGGTACTGTATACCCCTCCTCGTCTAATATTTTGGGACTATTTTAACTATTTGAAATAGTATCAGTATTACTATATAAATCTCTGTTTTTTGTTATTTTTTTCTCTGCTTGTTACAGTCTATTCACAAAGTTACAACAGACAAAGGCTGGCTTTAATGTATTAATTGCCAGAAGTGATTTCTGGTGGAAAAGTTTGGCATTTAGTAAAGCTATAATTTATTAGCTGCAGACCCCCCTTCCTCGTGACATCCTAATTACACATTCCTGCACCTTCCACAAGAATGAAAGACTGATTTGTTAGATGAAGTAAGTCATCTAAATGGGGCATATTTTTTATGTTTTCAAGGATTATCTAGAGGATTCAAGAACCTTACAGCGGGCCCTTAAAGACTGATATTAGCTCACTGTGGGTGAGCTGGGAGTGTAGATTTAGACACCTGATAAGGGGTGGCTGCAAGAAAGGCCCACATTGACTCAGACAGGGCTGATCAGGTTTAGGGCTTGTGCTTTAGTGAAGGTCAGCCTTATCCATGTATAGCTTCATTTTCCAGTTGAGCGGCAAACAGCCTACCCTTGTATTAACGAAATCTATATTCTGTAACACATCCAGATTCATGTGTGTCAGGGACAGCGATTACACCAAAGGACTGCTCGTTTTCATAACCTTGGCAATTGAAAATATGGTAGACCTGGGTTTTTTCCTTGATTAAACTGCCTTGATTGAAAGAAAGTATTGAAGTACGGGCACTTTGCTGTAAACTGTACCTAATAACATCTAATGGATCACATATGGTCCTTGACGCTGTCCTTATAAACCTTTGGTATGTGACCAAAGAACCTGCGATTCCTAAAGTGTCACTGTGCTTTATCATCTTATCACCTTATTGGAATAAAAGCAGGCATCTTCAAGCATTAAACCAGGGAACCAGACAAGGAAATCATATGATATAATATGGTATATTGTCGTAGTGCTAGTGATTACAGATGGTCATAGTCATGTCTATCAGTTTTGTTCACAGCTTTGTACTTAAATAAGAAAAAGACATGAGGTCTAAACCTCCAGCTGACATGCTCCAGATATATATTTTCTATGTGTTTTTGTTTCCACTGTGTTGGAGAAATTCATCTTTTCATAATTCAGAACAGAGATTTCACTCATTTGTCCTTGTATAGTCCACTAGCACCTGACAGAGTTGTGCTATTTGTTAAGCTGCTTTGCTTCCATTTGGATTATTTTTATATTAATATAGCTCCTAATCTGTTACATGTTTTTGCTGTTGTTGTATAGTAAAAGGGATAGCAGTTTATTTTTTTTAAAAAGCTATATGACATTTACGGAAATGCGTTATCAATATTTTTTCTATACAGTTAGGTGAATAATATTATAGAAATTCATGTTTTGGCTATGCAGTATAAAGTGTGACTATTTTTTATTAATCAGGATTATTTGCACATTTTATGCAAACAATATTTTCACACAACGGTAAAGGTATTCTTTTCTGAGAAAAACAAACAATTTAAACAATTGACACTATAAAACGTAATAGAAAACACCATAGATGCCAGAAATAACAGTATTGCTCTGAGTAGTTTCTTGCTAGATTTATACCAATGAATGCAGTTGCTGTAACAGAGAAGGTCTTGTAAATAAAGCATTTTACTATTTGAATGTAATCGATGTTTGTTTTTTTAACTCATCACCAGTTCACCACATAGTGAATTGTCAGCAAAGAGATCTCTGTAGCGTCATTCACAGAAGAAGAAGAAAAAAAAATCTCTTTACAACTAACATAAAAAGAACAGCTGGCCAAAGACATGTTTTATGTTAAATACTAATTAACTTATATAATAGTTGCTTGCTACAGTAGCCAACAACAGTATGGAGCCTGCATCCCTACATCCCTGAAAAAAAGGGATGAGCTGTGGACAAGTTATTGATGTTGAAGCTTAAAACTAAGCTGCCAAAAAAATGGGTTACTTAGATCTAATATTGAGAGCACCAGGAAGAGTCTGGGTATAAAGAAATTGAATGCAGAGAGTTGGCAATGTGGCGATTTATGAGCAGAATCTTCCAGTGCACAATGGACTTTCCTCTTGACGAATCACATATAATCACCATAGTAACTCCACATAATTATGCACAAGATCTCAACGCGCTTACAAAGGGAAGCCTGGCTTGAATTGTGAAGAATTATTTTGCAGGGTAATGGGGGACAGATGTGGGGGGGAGATGGTGTATACAAAATATAAAAAGTGATCACTGTGAATTTGAGAAATGAACAAGAGACAAAGATCACCAGCATTGTGCTGCAGAGCATTGAGATAAGTCCTAATGCATCTTCTGGATGCCTAATGTAGATTTGTCCAAATAAATGACTGATACTAACCCTCTTTCTTTTTTGTATTTTCTTGATATCAGTCAGTTAAAAGTCAGTTTCATTTTTATTGTAAAATAATAATAATAATAATAATAATAATAATAATAATAATAATAATAATAATAATAATAATAATAATAATAATAATCTTTGTCCTACCAGAGTAAAATGGAAGGCTTACAAATCTGAATGTGAGCTGTCAATCATAGAGAAGAGTAGACAAGCCTGGCAACGAGCAAACAGTGATTATGGTAAAGTGTGGTCAAAATCATGTCAGACTATAGTAAACCATGGTGGTGTTAATTTTAATGAGTTTCCTCCTGAGACCCACTTAAAATACAGTGAAGTCAGTTTAAGATCTGCTACTGTTTAGATAATTAGAATCAACCTGATAGGTGCGTAGTATAAAAGCATGGGAAAGTGCATAATGGTAGACCAGTTTATGATGGTGAACGATTGTATTATAAGGAGATTTTATCCAGATGAAAATCATACATTCATTTCCGCTCATTTACCCAATGTAACAAGAAAAATATGGTAAGCGCAGACAATGTCCCACTGGTGTAGCCATTCTATTAACATCCTGTCTACCAAAACATAGTGACGAATGTGGCTGGAGGAAGCAGTTTTTCTCAAAGTGGCTGCTCTCTGTGAGCATGAGAACATGTGCTGATTGTTTCCAGTTCCAAGTCCAAAGGCCTTTCCCAGACCAATGCAGATGAATCAGATTGGTTTCACCAGACATTCTGACATTACTTCAAGCTCTGTGCATTATACTGGCTTAGAACACAGGACTTAAAGGGGTCATGACCTTGCCTGTGACATCTCCTGACAGATCCACAGTGCGATCAGCTAGTCCAGCCATGTGCTTTCACAGGGCAGAGTGCAACTGTATGGCTTCTGCTTCCATGTGAGAGGAAGATCACATAGGAAATGCATTGTTCAAGCCTTGTCAGTTTCAAAAATGTTATTTTATGCCATGTACTTAATGTTTCACTTACCAGGATAAAATATGGGGCTTGTCCCAAAACCTGTATATTTTAAATGATAACATTTATTTAAACTGGGATCTTTGGCTTGCAGCTCTAATTCCTTGTAGTCTGATTAATAGGGGAGTCATATATTGTAATTATGTAATTTAAACTGTAGGAGACACAGCGGTTGGAATATGGAACTCAACCAGCAGCTGTTGTATAAAAAGCTAAATATTTTCATTAATAAACTTACATTAAAAGTTACATTAAAAAGAAGAACAACAACAAAAACCTCAACAGTTCATCTTTGCTAAAATAGGTTAAGACAGCCGACACAAAGAACATGATCTTATACCTACACAAAATAATGCAGGTAGTGAGCTAGCTGTATATACCAGAACAGTGTCATGCAGGCTGGATTTTCACCAAGTGCTAATTGTGTTGGTCTGCTTGAGTGAAAGTAAAATAGTTTGACTAAAACTCAGTGATAGGATGACTTGAGGTCCCTGCATTAGTGGTGGTAGGTTGTAGCAGTGGGGGACAGCAGTTCATTTTAAAATGTGATAAAGATTAGGAGATCACACTGTGCACCACTACTAGTGCCCAGTCCTCATATTAAATGGGGTCAAGCTTTTTAAAACATCAGCAATATATTTTTAAATCAACTCTTCTAATAATCTCCCATAGCTGTGTACCAAAAGTACAATATCAGCTCGACAGGACTAGAGCTTTTGATTTGAACCCGTTCCTCCTTGTAACGACTGGCAATGGCAGCAGATGAGGAGGGAGACACAGGAAAGAAAGGGAATCATGTAAATACATTACTGTACAGTATATAATAAAAAGACAATATTATCACAGAGAATGTGAAGTCTGGGAGGCTATATTTCTTCAAGGATAACATTCTCTCCAAATAAGAAAGACCATCATCTATCATCCATCGTTTAGCAAATCCATTGGACAATATTACCTATCCCCTACATTTATTAACAGTGATTCCAGTAGGTCTTCTTCATAGGCTTCTTGTGGCAGAATAGTCCTATAGTAGGCACAGTACTTATTTTTATTAAATGACATATTCCTTATTATAAGGGCAGTGGAATTGCAAACTGGTTTGAATTACCAAGAGCGTATGTTGACAAGGTGGAAAGGACAGTATCCCCATATCCCCATGCTATTGGTTCAGTACAATGGCTCACGGTCTACTTAGCATATGAGTTCTGACAAATTCAGAATATAATTTGGCTTGACTGCAGGCCTGCTGTAAGTAATCTTATTACAGAACTACATCAGAGAAAATGCGAGGCAACACAGATAAACAAGTTAACAATTTTCTTTACAGCTTGCACACATTGTAAAAATCACAGAAAGGATGTGAAAAAGCTTCTATTTGACTGTTAAAAAGCTGTATGTGTTTTATTATTATTTATTTATTTCTTAGCAGACACCCTTATCCAGGGCGACTTACAATTGTTACAAGATATCACATTATTTTTACATACAATTACCCATTTATACAGTTGGGTTTTTACTGGAGCAATCTAGGTAAAGTACCTTGCTCAAGGGTACAGCAGCAGTGTCCCCTACCAGGGATTGAACCCACGACCCTCCAGTCAAGAGTCCAAAGCCCTAACCACTACTCCACACTGCTGCCCTGTTTTTTATTATTATTATTATTATTATTATTATTATTATTATTATTATTATTATTATTATTATTATTATTATTATTATTATTATTTATTTCTTAGTTTTATGAGGGTCAGCAAGTATAGAACTTGGAGAAAATGATTCTAAAAGAAGACTGTCTATTGCTGACAGGGCATTGTATTTTAGAAGCTTCGTTTTTTAAATAAACTAGGTGCGACAGTGTGAGAGGGAAGGCATGTTGCTGGGGTGTTGTGATATTTTTAAATGGCACTGAAGGAAGAGGAACAAAGGAGGTACATCTGATCTAATCCTTTTATAGTTAAGTACCCTTCAGTCAAGCCATGTGTGCAGTAAAAAAAAAAAAAGAGAATTACTCAGATTCCATTTTCTTGGTTGGACATATTGATTGCAGTTTGTTGCTGGTACGGTAAATTTAGTTTTGGCAACTTTCCTTGCCCTTAATGGTGCTCTGAAGGGGCCTCCTCTGGCACCTCAGCTGGACCTCGCTGACATCCGTTCTCCTCAGCTGGCACTCAGGACAGCTTGATACATCACTGTGCCTATAGGCTGGGTCCAAATATTGCAGTTCCAGAGATTTTTAAAAAATGTGATAATTGCTTTCCTTTCAGGAGTATGTGAGTAATTTCCAATGCAGACAAGAACCTAATCCTGCTGCTTTAGTGCTTGGATTTGGAAGCCATAGCAAGAAACTGAAAGAGTTGCAAAATGCCTTGAAGTTTTTCCCTGCCTAGCTGGTGTCTTTGTCAATACCATTCGATAATAAAGCCTTTTGTGCTGCGAGGATGGCTGGTATATTATAAGAATATGAATTTGTCTGTGGCTATAAGTAAAAGAAATGTCCTTTGGGGTGGAAGTATTATTTTTTTTACTCATTCTTCCAGTATGAACTTTTATGTAAAGTTCAGTTTTTATATCAGGAGGAAAGCCATGGTGATTGCAAACTGTAATGAGTTTCTTTTTACTGTTAGATCAATCCTTACACATAGATTGTTTGTTTTTTTGTGCTTGCTGAACAATGGCTATTGTATATGAAGTGGTGCATAGTTAAGCCTCAGCTGTTACTTAAGTGGTGGCCTTTTGAAAACCAGGTCTTGATGAAGGCTTGAGAACAATTAATTTCAAATCCAGTACCAACAAAACCCAGAATGCACTTTTGATAACACAGACTATATGAGATGCATGCATTGTGTGGTTTAGCATTTGTATTAGGTGTCTTTTTTGAAAAGTATATTTATGTCAGTATGTTTTATGTCTGTATGTATGGATTTTATACTGATTGAGGTTCTAAAAAGTTAAAGTTAAAAACCCTGGCATGTATTTTAGTACAGGCACTGGCCTGGTAAATACTCGTTGTTATGTTTTCCAAAAGCATTTAAACAATACACCCACGGAAGTGACACAATTACAGTTGAATGGCACATACTCAAAATGTATAATTTTATCAGGAGACAAGTTAAATGTTCCATGTTGAATTCTGCAACAAATGAATTTTATGCAAATGTTGCTGGGTTGACTGGAATTTAAATAGAGCACTTAAAAACGCTAGCTGCATTACACAGAATGATTTCTCACAAGTGCCTTCTGAATTATTTTTTTGTTTGTTTTTGGGTGAATATATAAAATCACACAATAGTTACTGTTAAAACTCTGTCAGATATTGTAGGCTATTAGTGAAAGCATGCAAAAAGATTTAAAAGTTAAGTACATTGTAAATGTACATAATAGCATTGTAATTATGTGTAAGTACACATGTATTTGCAATGTAACTACTATGTAAATACACAGTCATTGAAGACACTTCATGTACACTGTTACCAAAAATTCTCAATTCCATTAAGTAAAGTACATCTGTGAACTTTTAAGTAATGCTGTATATGGTAGAAAACCTCCATTGGCTTAGCCATTTAATGATAATCTTCATTACAGAGAAGTGTAAAACAATAAATATGTCAAGAATGCAACTATTGTATGTCAACATATCTATTTCTACACCAGATGATATTGTGTTAATACATATCATCGAAGAAGCTTACAACTCAGAGAACATCTGTTCTGAAAGGGTGATGCAGTGATAGATCACATTCATTGGCAGACATTAGCTAGGTCTTTAGGATTGCTTTCTGTATCAAGGGAAATCAAATAATAGACAGAAAATACACTGGAATTGTATGTTTTAAAACGTGAACAATAATACATCATCACTTTATGAAATGCAGTACCCATATTATACTTATAATATTATATAATTTACTGTATACTAGTATAGTATACTAATAGAACACTATCATATTCTACAGTCAACTAAAATATTTGTTTCCAAATCCTATATTTAGAAACATGTTTCGAATCCTATATTTAGAATACCTTGCCTGCTGACTTGAACACACATATACATAGTATGTTTGTGTGTGTGTATCTCTCTCTCTCTCTCTCTCTTTCTCTCTCTCTCTCTCTCTCTCTCTCTCTCTCTCTCTCTCTCTCTCTCTCTCTCTCTCTCTATATATATATATATATATACATATATATATGTATTTGAATAGAGCATTTCAGATTAGGTAAGTAAATTCATAAATGAGTAAAGGTGCTGTGTGTGCAGTTCATAGGAACACCCTCCTACACTCATGCTCTCCGGATGCTTTTCCTTGATGTGTTTTTTTTTGTGTGTTTTTCTGTGCATTATAGAGCTGTAACTGTATCTTTGTAGATAGACACCATGCATATGTAAATGGCAAGCATGCATATTAGAGACAAGCACAGGTGCTCACATACTCATGTGTCTTCCTTTGAGATAAATAAACATTATAAACGGTTGGCAAGCTCAGTACCCAAACTGCAATAACCTGACCCCATCTCACCTTCACTGTTTGTGTTGAATTGATCAAAGAGCTGTCACTTTGGTTTTACAGTCACTTAAAACATCTGACAAACAAGACTGGGAATATTTGTTGTCAACTTAAACATTATTTTTGATTAGTTATACATGTCTTTCTGGAGGGTCATGTACCATTAACCTTAGATAGTAGAGCATTTCATATAGAAAATGCTTTTGACAGCACATATTACAATCTTATTTCAGCTAAAATAACATGTGTAAGTTCATTAAATAATGTTGGATAAAGTACTTTACTGTTACTATACATTTACACAGTTATATTGTATAAAATATGAATCACTCTATTTTTGTTATGAAAAATCTTGAGAAAGCTTTTCCCTTGTAATCTGCTTTTCCGGAGCTGTCTTACTGCTTTGTAAGTGTTTTTTTTTTTTTTTTATAATCAGCTCTCAGGTGTAAGATTGGACCACTGTAGCAAGCAGGTGTCAGTTTCCAATTCTCTAGTTTGTTTCAATCTGCCTGTGTGTTAGCATTACAGTCTGAGATATCTGAAGTCTTATTCACATCTTCAGATTTATTGCCGAAGTGTGTATGCGTGTGTGTGCGTGTGTGTGTGTGTGTGTGTGTGTGCGTGTGTGTGTGCGCAGATAATAATACATGTGGATTGTTTACAGGGTGTAGTCATGTAAATCACTGGGACCAATCAACAAATGATGATACACTGCCCTGGAGCTGATGTGCTGCAATAGCTGATGGGCAAAGATTCTTGTTTATTCACAACATTTATGTTCTTAAGGTCTTATGACAGCTTAGGTCCAGCTGTGTTTTAACATGAAACCAGTCTGTGCTGATGACATTTTTGCTCCTTTTCTACAGGAGCACATGGATTCCAATAAGTGCATAGAGGAACTGTTGAAACAGCTGGAGGAGGAGCGCAGGAGTGTGCGAAGGCAAGTCAAGCTCTGTTTTTACATTCACATTTTTAACTGAAGGACATAAATATATACAGCAGCACTACAGGCATGTACAGTGACTTCATTTATGTCATTTTAAATAGCACAGAATATCTGAAAGCAAGAATGCAGGAAATAGTCAAGGTCTTCTGATATTTCTACTGGAACTCAGGGAAGAACAAATGTTAACTGATTTAAGAAGGATAGCTTTTGTTTGCTAATAACCATAGAAAATGGAATCAACCAGAAGAAACTTGTGTGACAAAAGACACATGTCCAGAGCGTGTGTCGACTGGGCTAGGAAGTTTCCTTGGTGTTATTCAGATTGCATGATTAAAGTTATGAATGCATCATTCAAAGCCTCATCTTTCACTTGTGCATGACTCAATTTAAGTCTTGCTTTGTTTGTTGTGAGGTTTGTGGTGGTCTAATTTAATTCCCACCATTGCCTGTTTCACAACACTGCCTTGCTTATTTGCACATTTTAGCAAACTAGGCGGTCTGTTGAAAAGAGAAGCTGACCTTTGTTCCATGTTGAGGGTCTCTAGGTCAGTCTTGATATGTACATTGTCGCATTGATGATGTGTAGAGAGGGAGACGAAATATGAAGTATACGGGAGAAGAAGATATGTACATGGTTGGAGCAGTGGAGAATGCTTCTGACTATACCTGCCCTATGGATAGATCAGCACGTTCAGTTTGCTGTGTGTTTAATTTTATCACCTTTCAAAAACCAAACATATGGAGCATTAATGCATAAGCCATATTTACAATAATGTGTGCCATTTCCATTTGGATAAAACCGTATATTTGAGTTTGGATTATGCTAATTGGAGGAAATGCAACTTTTTTTCCCCTCATGTTATGAGTACCTACCGTACAGCACCTGTGAATGGGTACCATTGTAAATAATAAAAAAATAGATTTTTGCTTTGATTATCCTGAAAGGTACTTTATACAAATGTCTTTAATAATAATATCAGACAAAAGTTCAAATAGCCAGCATAGTTTTCCTTTACCTTTTTTGATGATATTATTAATGTTTTACTTCTCTACCCTTCTGCAGTAAGCATGGGTTTGTCCCTCAGTAACTAGTATTCTAGTGTCAGCTCCTGATCAGTAGGGAGCCAATGAAAGCCCCTCCTCTTATTATCACAGAGTGCGACCCCAATACTGTGCAGGATTGCCAGGCTGTCAGGGCCCTGATGAGGTCTAGATTGTTATCCTGTCCCTGATTTACACGCCAGTCCAGTTCATAAACAAGGGCACTCACGTTTCCTTTGAAGGGACTGCCATTTGAATGTTAGCCACACTGCAGATACATAGGCAGCGCATTTACAGAGTATGTGAGTGCAGTATTAGGAAATTAATCGTTAACTCTGGTCCCTGCTCCATCTAATCATAGCAGGTCTATAGCAGGTTACTGCTTTTTTATTTATGTATTTATTAATGTATGTATGTACTGTAGATAGGATAGGTTTGGAAATCAACTCTGCAAATAAATATACAATTAAAAATACTATACTACTACTACTTTCAGTTAATCAAAAGGTTCCGTAATGTATTAAAACCAACATTTTAAGAATTCATTTGAAATAGCTGTCTGTATTTTGAGTTATTGAGAAGAATCATCCTGTCTGGAACCGTAAACGAGATTCCCACCCCCCTTTGACATGACAGCTGTCACACAACAACCAAAAGCTGTCAGGTGTCATGCTTGTTGGTCTCAAACGTCAAAAGTCATGACAGCTGCTTGATTCATCGATTGTCAAGCACTAATATATCAGTTTCTTTGTCGTGACATCAGCGGTTTTACATTAAGGAGAAATATCTGGATTCTGACTGTAAAGTAAAATTGTGTTTTTTTAACCATTAGCTTGTACTTTGATTTGTATGCTACAGTAACTGGCTCTAGATGTGACCAGCAAACAGGTCATATGATTAGTGTGGTATTTCCACATTCAGATCCAAGCATGTTTAATGGATGTTGTTTTGGAGCCTGTGTTCTGCTTCTGTAAAAGGTATTGCAATTGCATTAAACATCAGACAAAGAGTATCAAGAGGTACACCGAATGCAAGAAATTCAACTAGCACTGTAAGATATCAGAGATGCTGCATGCTAATCTGGTGAAACGATCATTGAATTGCTGTATAAGCTGTCTGGTGGGATACAGTTTGCGAGCGAGTTGTTGCTGAATAATAAGCTGGTTCAGATCAGAAAACAAGATTGCCTTTCCACGGTCTCCTATGGGAAGCTTTAATTGGCTTCACTGGATATTCTAAATGAGTAATTCTTAAAGGAATTTAAGGCAGTGGTTAAGAATGGCAACTTTGTTTTCATGCTCCACAAACGAGTCCTCAGTGAGCAAAGTGCCAGTGGCAAACAGAAAGATTAAGCTTTTTTACTCTGAGGTGTACATGTAAATGATGGAGAGAACTTGAGATTATTGACACTGTTGACCTTGCAGGATCTCCACTCTGAACTCAGTTTCTGGAGTCGTTTGTATATATCGTGTCTTTAAAATTGAATCATACAGCTGTTCCTCATCAGAGAGAACTATTTATATGCAACTTGTTTTTCTGTTGCTAAGCAGGTGCATGCACCATTGCATGGTATACCATACCAAGCATTTGGTTTGCTTTCCCTAGACAACGGTAGGAACTTACACTAGTGAACAATGACTTAATAATACAGTAAGAAAGGATATGTTGCCTGTTTGTTGAGTTGGGTGTCTTCTATATGCAAATTAATGTACATTTCAGAAATACTATTGGAATAAAATACTATTGTTTAAGATACCAGTCTGCCATTAATGTGTCTTTAAAGACTAAACTAAATAGTAGATTTTCTACTTCGGCCTATTGGAAGATTAGATTTTTTTACTTGCACTAATGGATGGGGATGTGAGACTGTTTGAATAATGTTCGTGAAATATGTCAATTTATGATTTTTGAATAAGTAACTTGATGGAAGTTGAAAAGAAATTTCACTATAAGTCACTCAACTGGCCTTGTTATAGTTCAGCTGCTGGTGCATCTGGACAGTAACCAGGGGGTCTGGGTGAAGCCCAAGTTACTTCATATACATAATCTCTTACAAATGGTAAAAAAGTTTCCTATTATACTCAGAACTTTTTCATACGTCTATTGATTTATTATGTCAGAGTGATGTTCCACCATTCATCACTACAGAACATAAGCTTACATACGTGCAAAAATGTATCAACCATTCAGGTCAGGTAAAACATTGTACTATCCTTCAATTTGAGAGAAATTACCGCAATGGTTATTTAATATAATCACACTGGTACTGCTTCGGTTTTAAAGTTATTAAAGGTATGGTTCCTGATTATCTTTGGTCAAAAAGGTCAATACTGGCTATAGTTTGCGATCTCATGATTCAGATAATTTGGTAGTTCCAAGGATACAGACAAGTTTGGAGAATTTTTCTTATCGACTCCCAAAAACATGGAACACTTTTTCACATGGTTTAAGAATGGAGTTTGATATCCTCTCATTTTTTTGGTTTTAAAGAGCGTATTGGGGATTTGCTTAAAACTCCTTGGCATGGCATTTCTTTTAGTCCACATTGAAAAGAAAATAAAACATTAGAAACGCTGTATTACTGCTCCTTTGTTTATTTGTTGTTATTGTCTAAGGCTGGACCACACAAATATTAATTGTGTTGTTTTATGTATGGTTGTGTCTGTGTATGACAGGACCCCCTTGTAAACGAGGCCTTGGCCTTAATGGGTTAATTTCCTGTATGTATGTATAAATAAATAAATAAATAAATAAATAAATAAAAATAAAATAAAACACATACATAGGCAACAACAGCGTTCTAAAGAGTTTTTTTCTCCACCTGAATTCATGACTCTCCAAAGGCTAATAACACACAAGAGTATAAATTTCAATGACTGCTGCTCCAGCAGGCAGCCCTATAGATGACTTGTGGGACATATGGAGGTTTTTGGACACTAAAAAGCATGACGGGCCGGGAGCGAAGTAGCCTTCCCTCTGTGAAGAGCAGCTGTGGCAGGAGGACCTAGATTTATAACCACCCTCCTGACTCAAAATATGTTGTAGTTCTTTTTTTTTTTTTTAAGAGTGGACCTTCGCGAGGGGTCCCAGATGCTCTCTCTGACTGCATCAGTGACTGATCTCTCTCACAGTGAAGGAAGTTGTGAGGCTGGGCTTACCTGATCCCATCTGTACAGTGCAGATGGTTATTATCTGTAGGCCTTGACTCAACACACTGGCTGAGTCAAAGGGGAGAATGGACAGACTATGTGTACAACTGCAGCTCCCTGGGAGCTCTGCAAAGGTCTGGACGCATGGAGGAGTCCCATTCGGGTCCATCAGGGCGCACGCAGGGTCGGAATCTGTGTAGTGCCTTGGGCAGTACAAGAGCAGTAGGGCCCTGTCACTTCTGGAGCAGCAATTGAAACAGTAAATCACCTTTTGCTGTGGCCACTGTGGATTCTGTTCTTTCCAGGGGATTTGAGATATGCTGCTTTATGAGCCATTGCATCCAGCATATAATGTACACCTGGTCTTGTATGTTTCATGTTAATGTTCACAGAAAAGAAAAATGTGATTTTTTTTTATAGCATTTAGTCTTTTTATAATCACAATGTAAAGAGAACCAACTCATTGTTTTGACTATAAATATAAAATTCCTGTTTTTAAAACTGTATCTACCTGGAAAGCAAAAACATATTACAAATCCATGCCAAATAATATTGGGGAAAAAATGAACAAATACAAACGAAATTCATTAATGACTTCATTTTAGTGCCAATGTCTATCAACAGCACCTTGGTTGTGTATCTACTGTCTAAAGAGATGAATGCCGTCAGGGAGAACACTACAAATGTTCTGTAATTTGACTCATCATGAACAAATAATCTTTTCATTACTATGAAATGTAACTTTATACCTCCAGTAGCTTTCCCACATTGAATCAATTTGTAAAGAGAGGGAGAACACATGCACTACACTTAAGCCTTAGGAAATTTATGTTGAGATGTAAGATTTCAAGATTGTTATTGTAAGTGCCTTTACAATGCTGGTTCACACTAAACACGCCAGATACTGTAATTATTAAATGTTCAGACACCGAATTGAGCTGCTATTTCAGCATCGATGTTAAGTTTGAAGTTGAGCTTTGTTATTAATATAAAATGAATGGATAATTGTGTGTTAATGTGTTTCTAAATGGAAAGCGATTGAAATAAAATATCACTCAGTTTTCCATTTGAGCAGTATGTGATCCTCACTGTATGATTCCATTCACTCTATGATTAATATAGAAATCCTATGTAATTTAAACACATTAAAATTGAGAATCACCCAACTAACCTGCAATCAAACCAATCCCACGTACAAAGGCAGATACAGGGTAGAAGGGTATTGCAGTGGTCATATTTTCATATAGTACAATCTCACACAAAGCATCTCAATGCACAGTAAGTCATTGCAGTAGCATGGCACCAATTCAGTGCCCATATTCTACAGTATCAGTAATATTTGTTCCAGATCCATTGTGTTGCCATTGTTTCTACTACTTTGTTCTGTTAATTGTTTTGCTTTTACAAAGAAGTGTCTGTCTGCTCTGATAACGCCTTGACTTTAACATTCTGCAGCTCTATACCTAATGTGGATTCAAGTTACTAGAAATTATAGACTACTTTTTTTGACTTCAATGTGACTCACAGGTAAGGGCATTTTGTTTTGTTTTCTGTTTAAAGAAGAAATTCGTTTTGTTATTACAGTACCTGTCATTTCTAGGCATATCCTAATTGCATTTGCTTGCTGCATTGCCTGAACCCCTGCTGTTCCTAGTCATCTGAAGCAGCCTCTGTTGGTTCACTCCTGGATGAACCCATAAAGCAAAAACAAATAAATCAGCAGAATCCTTAGGCAGTAGCGGTAGCCAGTGAGCGCATTAGGTTAGTTAAGCAGCCAAGGGTGCTCCGATCAAACTTGGTCCATGACCTGGAGATGATGCTTGCCAAGAACATTTGAAAGACGGGGAATACTTCTGTTCCTGCATGTTCATTCTAGCTTTCTGTAATTCAGTTTCTTCTTCTCCTTAGTGATGTTAATGATGGTCTCCAGCGCATCCATGAATATGCTGCAAACCTGTCATCTTGTATTTGGTTTGGTTCAGGTCCTCCTTTTTTATATAAATCCCATTTAAACAAAAAAAATATATGAGAACATATATGTATAGCAGCACACATAGAGGAACATATTTTAAATACAGTTTTAGTACAAAAATTTAAATGGGAAAACTAAATAATAATAATAATAATAATAATAATAATAATAATAATAATAATAATAATAATGATATTCTTTTTTTGCTATGCTTTTAAATACACCCATCTTCACATATCCAGTGCAATACATACATTCAATGTAAAAGGTTTAGAGACTATATTGTCCCAGAGATTACATATTTTATCTATCATTTCACATGCTGTCAGTCGCACAGCTAATGGAAGAATGCCCCAGCAAACATGCACTGTGTGTACCCTGTCTGGTCCTGTGAGCTGGAGGGAATATAACAGCATAAAGGGTCTGCAAGGTAGGGATTACAGGCCGTAACGGGGTCCTTGTTTGCAATTACACATATTTGCATTTAAAGTGATAATGTCACTCACTAGTTCTAAATCCCTCCCAATAGCCATAACACTACAATTTGCCTTAATGTTAAGGATTGCAACACTGGAATGATATGCTGTAGGATATGTGGTTTGTGCATGCCCCTGGGTCCCACACAGGGTCGTGGGGATTTGATTGCACATTTTGTTTAGCTTTTATTGTACATTTTGCTGAATAATAATAAAAAAATAAAAAAATAACAAACTGTTGAGAGGTATAGCCCTAAGTGAAAAAATGATATTACATTTTTAGGTTTATATATATGTAAGCTTTTCTGACTGCCAGCAAAACAGCTTGTCTCTGCAGTAAATACTCCCAACAGCACTGAGGAGGAGATTCTGATCCAAACAGTGACGAGACAACAGATTCTGACCTCTCTGTGTGGGATGTAACTGTAAACAGCTGCTACATGTCTGCAGAGGAGCCCCTTTCTGGGGGGAGAGAAAGGGTTAACTGGACTCCCAGAAACAAGCTCCTTTTATCAGTGGACAGGCATCAGCCACAGGTATCTCCTGGGTGAAAGCGAAGCATTTTACAAATTAAATAGGATGTCTTCCAATCTAATTCTTTAATTTGATAACGCTAAGCTTCACTGAGATGTCAAACATTCAATTGTATATTTAGATGCGGTCCCCAGGGAAGGAGATTTCAGGAAAGCTTTCGATTAGAAACCCACATTGGAACCCGGGGAGGAAAATAAGAGTACCTATAGAAGGAAGGATTATTTTTTAATGCCCTTTTTCAATTATTGTAGTTTCATTAACAAAACTATATTGGATAAGTATATGTATTTATGGCTAATGTTATGATAATCAAAACATGTCTATATTACCTCCTTGCCTAATTACTCAGACAGCAAACCTTCAATAACTAAACGTCAAAGGTCATTCAGAAAGGGAATCATGCCTTCCAGTCTAATGTTATACAGATCTAAAAATGTGTCAGCAAAAACATGCTTTGAGTTACAGTGAACTAAGAGAACAACATACTTTACGAGCCATGTCTAGACACATTTCGTTATATGTGTCCACTTGCATATTTCTTCAAGTAGCTGATGGCAGTTTTTTTATTTTTATTTCTTTCTTGTGTCAAATTAAAACCTCCAGGCATTGATTCCTCAGATTCCAGAATAATACCATGAACTCTGTTCCTAACATGTGGAATGCATAAATCCTCATCAGTCGGGGACGTCCTAATAAATGTAATAGCTGCCAGTGATCTCCTTGTGTTTGCAACTACCAGGATAGCATTTCACCCCCCTGTTGACCTACCTCCCTACCCTTGCACTGTGTTTCAGGATGGCAGCACAGTTAGCCATGGTCAACCTACTGATTCTATCTTTCCAGCCTTCCTGAACATGCAGCATGTTGGCTATTCAGTTTGGAGTGACTGTGACTAGAATGAGGAAATGGAATAAATTAAAGCTGCTGGGGTCAAAGACAGTTTAAAAAGAATGTTTAAAGGGAAGACGCAGGAACAGGGAAGGCCCCACTGGGGGCAATGGGCCCCAAACAAGGCTGTGCTTTCTGTCACCGTTGGAAAGACTCAGGGTGTATCAAGTTTCCTTTTCTAACATGACAAAAACAATCTGATAGTCTCTATTTATTAAATTAGATTGTCACGACAAACGAGTTACACATACATTTTTAGGGTTAGCAACAGTTCTTTCCCAGCACATAATGTATTACTGGTCTATTACTGTAAAGAGTTGTGTTCTAAAATGTTTTTCAGCTGTCTCAAATGCCATTGTTCTTTCGTTCCTTCATTCATTGCCTTAATTTAAAAAAAAAAAATAGTTTTCTATATTTGAGCTATAATGTAAACATTACCATTTTAGGATATTAACATTTGGAAATATGTAAACTTTTAAATCAAAAGACATTGGTACTAGAAATTTTGTTATGGTAGCAAGTTTAAGAAATATCCTGGCTTTATTCTCTATTTTTAACTTTATTCCACACACTTTATATTATAAACTCAAATACCAAGCCTCATTCACATCTACATTGATCAGGTAGATAAAGGGGAGAAGAAGCCCATAATATGAAACAGAATGGATCTAATACTGTATGTGCAAACCTGTTCAACTGCCTTTCTATACAGTAGTCCTTTAAATCAATGCTGGGTGCTGATGGGGAAGGCTTGCCATCACTATAACTGCCTATAAATTGCATATACACTCAAGGCTATTAACATTTTCATACATATACGTTACTTTAATGTTTTCTTTTTTTAATTTATCAGTCATACATTGTAGGAAACGGATCCATGCAATATCAAGAGTTCAGACATACTTTATTGATGGCATATTGGGCTGGCCACCATAAGCATGCATCACTTTTTAATGTTTGTTTGGGTGAAGGTTAACAGGATGGGTTAATGATGGTTTTTATTGATTTGGCTCCAAGTTCCCTTCATGGATATTTCTCCTGAGTTTAGCATACTGTAAATACTATTACCCTTTATTATAACTTTGCCCTTGAAGGACATGCATTTTTCTTTTTACTATAATAAAGGTGGATTGGCTTTATTATGGTTTATAGCTGTGATGTAGTATCAGACAAGGCCATTTAAAAAAGATGCACTGATCATTGGTATTCTCAGGTTAATGGCAACATTTCCAAAATAAGGTGATTTACTGTAATGTGATATGATTGGTATTCATGGGAGAT
This sequence comes from Acipenser ruthenus, assembly GCF_902713425.1. Lineage (NCBI taxonomy): Eukaryota > Metazoa > Chordata > Actinopteri > Acipenseriformes > Acipenseridae > Acipenser > Acipenser ruthenus. Next base: position 47,955,196 of record NC_081198.1, on the reverse strand, counting down.
TATTTACTGGTATGTTGTCCACACCAGCATTATATGTAATGCAATACATTTACTAAATTTAACCTTAAGTGAAAATCTAACATATTTGCTTTTCTAATTGTCTTGGTTAAGAATGGGCTGCACTCTATTGCAAACCACTATGTGATATTGTTACTGAGGAATTGGTATTTTAGGGGAATTGCATAATCATGTGGTTTTATTTAATTGATTACTCAAAGTGGTTGTTAATCAGGCATCTCATTACCCAACAGTCCCTGCAAGCATCAAGCATTTGGTGTATCTTCGGAGTCACGTGATGCTTTCTCACATGAATCCTAGCGACCAGTAACCATTGTAAAATCAGTACAAAATTAAACCAATTCCTCAAAATAGTATTACTTTATAAAATCACATACATTATGAAAGAGACTAGCGAGTAGTTCTTCACTTCAAAGTAAGATTTACTAAATCGATTTATAAGCTGAGTGTTACATTCATTAGTTTGGGCAAGTACAGACAGCTACTTTCCACTTTATATTAAGAGGGAATGCACTTAAGGGCTTTTGTGGTAAACTACCAGCTGTCAGTTAAAGAAGTTACAGAGACCGTATTATGATTTCACATTTGAAATCGCTTCTATAATCAGAGGGGTTATTGTTTAGAATGTATAGCCTGGAAATTGACTCACAGTTTGTTGTATTACATCTTGTAAGTTTGTTTCATTACCTGTTGTATGAAGAAAGCCTCGGGGTCAAGCCCTAGTTCTTTTCCTCTTCTACTTTTGTTGAGAGAGGAGAAAACCTAAAACACTCTTTCACCAACCCTTCTCATTACGTTGTGGTAAGTCTCATATACATGTAATACAATGAGGGCTCATCAACCACCATTATTTTAGTAATGCCTACAGAATTCATGTTTTGTAATATGGCATTCTGGTATTTAACAATACTGGTTCAGGCACTATTGTTAAATTCGAGTTTGAAAGAAAACGGTAAAACAAAATAAAAAGGACAGAGGGACAGGTGACGCAGTTAGTTTGTAGCTAGAGCAAATACAGTACAGCTGGTTTAAGGCACATCTAAATAATGTAGCTAGATTATAGACCATAGAGATATGCTTTAAAATCATACATAACATCAGAAATACACACATACATAAGAAATAGGAGAGTTGTAACTGCATAAGAATTTAAGAAGATATAAGTCGTAGTTATACTGAAGACTGTTCGTATGAAGCTGTATGGAGTTATTGTTGTTGAACATATTGCTGTACGATGGAAGGATTTTCCACCCGTTTGACTGCCATGGATGTACATAGTAAATATGAGCAGTGCAGTGAGTGTTTACTGCTGTTTGTGGTAAAGGAATCTTATGTTGAGTCTCATTTTTTTGTTGCATGACTTTTTCTGCATTTGCTAATCAGCTGCGTGACCAATTTATTTGATTGACTGAATCTAACATCCAGGGTTAATTCTGCAGGATTTGTTTTCTGCATTCACTCGTTTTTTGTAGGCTCATCAAACATGGATTATAATGTGACATGACAGGGGTGTATTATAACAGAACAGTTATTATGCAGCTGATACTGCTCTGCTGGGGTTAAATAATTGCATTAGCTTGTGGGACAGAGAAAACAAAGCAGATTGAATTATTGTCTTCACAACAGAGCATGGCTCCTGTTTTTTAGCACTAGAAAGTGTTTGGATCAGATGCAGCATTTGCTCCCGGACACGAAAGCCTATCTAATATCATCCCAAGGTCTAAAGCACTTTATGCCAAAAGTGACCCCAATGGCATTAGAATCAGTTTAGTGCAGTGGTAGGACATGATGTACAACTTTAAACTCTTAACCATTTTGACTTAGTTGTACATCTAGAACCAAGAAACAACAATAAAATGACACCCATCAGCATCTACACAACACATTGTGTACAGATTAATGACAATGAGCATTAGTTCTGGTCATTTTAAAAGAACCATCATGGAATATCAAAAACAGATTGAGGCCCTTCCTAGCTATCACTAACTACCCATTTGTTAAAGATGTCCAGTGATAAAACTATGTAAGTGAAGAAGGCACTGAAGAAAGCATTCTTGTTTACTCTATTTAATCTTAGAATTCTGATTGAACGTTTTGAAATTATGGATAATGACAAAATATTCTTCTGCAATGTTGTAGATTTTCTAGAACTAAAACGTAAAACTCTGTACCGTACTGTATCACATTTAAAAGAAAAAAAAACAACTTATGAACAAATCATATACATATAAGGGCAGCAGTGTGGAGTAGTGGTTAGGGCTCTGGACTCTTGACAGGAGGGTTGTGGGTTCAATCCCAACTGTATAAATGGGTAATTGTATGTAAAAAATAATGTAATTGTATGTAAAAATAATGTGATATCTTGTAACAATTGTAAGTTGCCCTTGATAAGGGCATCTGCTAAGAAATAGAATAATAATAATATACTATTACAGTAATTGTATAAGAGATTTATAGTGTTAGAGAAGACCCCCACATTCAAAAGAAATTAACACAGGAAATGGGAAATATTTTTAGAAATGCTGTTGTTGAATCCCTTTACATCTTGAAATAATTGTAACCCCTTGTCCTCTTGGTGTATGAAGATCAATTTCAAGCGAAATGTGTCAGAAGCACTCTGGCTGTGGTTGTATATAAACCGTCCGCCCCCCACATTTCTCATGAAATGATTCCCCAGCACTGGCAGTAAACCTGGCTGGCTGGCTGCTTGTGCAGCCATGTGTTTCAGAACGGTGGAATCTGCAATTTATACTCTTCACACTGTAATGAGCTCCACAGAATGAGTTCAACAGATCAGAGTACAGGTTATGATCAAGTAATGAACGTAGGAATTAGTACTTGTTGGTTTGAGTGTTAAAATATGTTAGCTAAAGCTTGGATTTTGAGTTTGTATTTATTTTAGTTACAGTATTTACAATGTGTGTTCTCCTGTTGGCCTTGATACTGCACTGTCTGTCTGTCTGTCTGTCTGTCTGTCTGTCTGTCTGTCTGTCTGCCCGTCTGTCTGTCTGTCTGTCTGTCTGTCTTCCTGCCTGCCTGCCTGTCTGTCTGTCTGTCTGTCTGTCTGTCTTCCTGCCTGCCAGCCTGTCTGTCTGTCTGTCTGTCTGTCTGTCTGTCTGTCTGTATTTTTTTTCTCTTTTCCTTTGTCTCTTCTTTATCTTCAAGGCAAGCACCACCACTGTTTTACTTACCAGACATTTACCTGGGAGGTACTTTAGTGTAGATTCAGGCACAGCCTCACCAGATGATCCGTTTAGATCCCCATGGAAGCTACTAATATACTGAGCAAGGCGTCAGAAGAAGAAAAAACATATGGTGTGGAACAAACAAGGAACAATACTACTCCAGCTGTTACATATCCATATGGCAAGCAGTATACACTATATCGTGCTCTTCGGATATTAGGAAGCATGGAAGCAAATCGCAACTTCAAATGAACTAACCTCTGAATGGCTTGTACAAACATATGGCTACTTGTAGATTCAATATATTGATACAAAATGAATAATGATTAAATAATGGGGATTATTCAAAATTATATATTTTTTTATATACTTTTTTTTTCTTTAAATCAAAATCAGAATTGTTGTTTTCAAATGTTGTGTTTTTAAATGTTGTATTTATTATTTGATCTGTGTTTATTGAAAATCACCCATGAGATACCAGTTTACCTTCACTCCACTTCCCCATTACAAATTGCTAATCTGATTAGTGTAATTGTTCGTTTAATACATTAGCAGCAGAGAATGTTTAGCAAGAGACTGTGATTGGGTGGGGGGCGGAGGGCTCCTCTCTAACTTAGGCAGTGTATCCACAAGCCTTTTAATTCCACTTCCCCAAGTGCCTCCCCTTTTCACAGGCGCCCTATTCGGAAGAGACAATAGAAACATACCCTTCCCCCTCTGAATGCTGGCTTCCCTAACCCCTGCTGCAGGCACAGATTTGTCAGAGGCATTCAGTTGAGACTGATTATGATTGCAGCAGATGGGCTGGATTGGACAGCCGATGCCAGGCAGTTTTCTTAGAGCTGGGAATTAATAGGCCCAGTCGTAGGATCGCACAAGGAGCATCAGCCGTACGCTCTTGATCTGTTCTAAGCTCTCCTCCCCGAGGAAAGTGCCACCTTCAAAGCCAGCACCCCTCCTCAAACACATGTTAAACGTCCCACAGCCTGAGAAAACCAGTGAAGCACAACAAGGAGAGAGAGAAGGGTGTAGAGAGAGAGAGAGAGAGAGAGAGAGAGAGAGAGAGAGAGAGAGAGAGAGAGAGAGAGAGAGAGAGAGAAAGAGAGAGGGAGAGAGGGAGGGAGAGAGAGGGAGGGAGAGAGAGAGACACTGGTGTTTTGCAGCCAGTGGAGCTTTCAGCTGCAGTGTGGATGGAAAGTTTATCAACTCAAGGATCTCTTGTTTGTGGCTGCTGTTGTGACTGTTTGTAGGATTACTATGCCTGTTATTTGAAGAACTTCATCCAGCAGGATGTACAACCGCAATCAGGGTAAGCTACTGGGCTACTGGAATTTTGTGCATTTTTTCATCACATGTATACAAGGACAAGAATGTATTTGTGCCCATACTGTATACTGTGTGTGTATGCATATATTTATAGTGTTTTATTTGTCTGCAGTATGTTTCTCATTGAAACTAAGGGGTTGTGTTTAAAACTGCTTGTTGTGCACCTTGTAGAGCTGCTTGCAAATCGATTTTGGTGATTTTTGGATTCTAAATATAGTGTGACAAAGACAAGGATTTGAAATACATGCTCATGTAATGCCAGGAAACTGAAAGCATGACATTTCTCATACTGGCACACGAGAGTAGAGAATACATATGTTACTGTATGTTGCTAGAAATTAATGAATGCTGTTGCTGAAATTAATTGAATTGCTGAACTTCAGGTCTGACTTCATTTTAAATTGGTGGGTTTTATTGAGATACTTGAATGTGTAGGGGAATATTAGCCTTAAAAAGCCTCATTGAGTTGTCTGTGTACTGTGGAAAACTATTGTGTGCCTGTTGCTGCTAGCAACTGCATGGCTGATTGCTGCATGGCTGTAAGCAGCTTATGTCTGATTGATGCACAATCTATGGAGAGTTAGTTTTTAGCAAAACCATGGATATTTTTGTACAGCTTTGTGTACACAGATTTTTAGTCAACCTGATTACTATTTTATCTCATGGATTAATCCCACTGCAATATCCACTGTGATCCAACATGCTTTGAATGCGTCTCAGTTGATGCAAGTGACTAGGTCTAATTGTGCGTTTCATTATGCTTGCTGGTGTTGCGGCTAGATAAACAGAGCCATTCAATTGCCTGGCACCCCTGGCCAGTGAGATCACCTAACCCCTTGACATGCAAGCTCTCTGAAACCTTTGTGAGAACCAATGGATAAGGCTAGGAGAACAGGAATGTCTGATTGCAAGTTACTATTATTAATGCTAATTTCTAGCACAGGGTTTTAGGATCTGCTGTCAGTGAAGTGTATGATAATAAACCCTTCTCTAACTGATACCCCATCACTGCTCTCTATTGCTGTTTTTAAGTATCCTGTGAGCAGACTACCATGTTGTGTATGGTCTGTGGGTTAGGGCATCATCAATGATGAGTGTGTATTTAGTGAAGCAAACTTTCCCTGCCTAGTGAGTGTAATGAGCTCCAGAAGAAAAGATGTGCTGTGATTTATTAAAACCTCAAAAGCAGTGGAATGTACTATATTTGGATATTTGGGTGACACACTACAAGGATAATAAAGCTTAATGCGTTAGCCCCACTGCTTTAAAATTAGAATCCCCTATCTGTTGTATTTGGAAAAAGAAAACTATTTTGTGCTGTGCCTCTTGGAAAGCTAGATGCAAGGGAGCTTTGGGAAAATGCTTTAAATCAAAAAAGCTGCACTGTATAAGAGTCTCAACATCCCCAAATGTATCCATACAGTTATAAATATATCTCTAATATATAGAGATAGGTAAAGCCAAAAGTAGCAAATTAGGATTTTGTGATAGCAAAATCTTAAAGAAAAGCTTCAGATTGCAAATAAGAACTTGAATGGGGCTGCTTGAAAACAAATGACTTATTGTTTTTTCTTTGTCTTTTTTTATTTTGCTGTGGCTTGTTTCAAACACACCTGAGGTGTGGATGTCTGTGAAACAATGTCTGAGTACAAAGATATGCATGCAATTAAGGTAAATATTCTGATGTCAAGAAGTGATGCTTAAAAAGAGACAAATCCATACATAGCGGAAGCTTAATCGGCCAACATAGAGCAGACATTAGGAATCGGGTAATGGATAAACATACATCCAGCCCATTATCAGAAAGAACTGCAGAACTGTCTTGGGACCTTTTCCACTGGTTAATACCACAGGCATTGTGGGACCTCCTTGCTGTTGAGCACACTAGCCTGGCTGTAGTTTACAGGCTATTGCACACTGTTTGGAGATCTGCATGTATTGGCCATTATTGCATTTTTCAGCTCCATGCTTCCCAGAGAATGAGGCTAGGAGGTCAAATTAAATTACTCAGGAATGTCAGAAAGTGACAAGCCTGGTATGGATGTGGCCAGGGGATAAAGCATTTGAAACTTTCATATCAATTTCCTAGGAATTCTTATGAAGTAGAATAGGTAACTAATTAATTTGAGCTACTCCTGTCAGTACTCTGTCAGTAACTGTTTGGGGGCATGCTTAATTCCCCCTGGGGTGTATTGGTCATTAAAGAGATGTAATGAACAAGTACTGGTAGAATGCTTTCTCGACATCGTTACCGACTTCATTATCAAGTGTCACTCTCTTCAGCTCTTGCCCAGTTTCAATGCCACATGAAAATGCCTACTTGATGACACAGCGCTGTCTTTAAAACTTATGTTGATGGCCTAAATGGTTAAATCAGTATTTCACAAAAAGTCCCAAACAATTTTGAGAAGAGAAAGTCATTTTGGTCAGCAAAATTCTATATGTTGGCAGGTTGCACTTGGAGATTCTAGTTGGGCTAATCACCACCCTTTATTTTTTACTATTACCCCCCAAAAAAACCCTGCTTATATTGACAAACATTTAAACCAGCATTGAAAAGCAAAAACAGCACTCTTATAATCTCCTTGAATCTTAACCACTATAAAACACGCAACATAATGCAATGTACCTTTTAATTAAGAGATTCAGATCGTTTTTCAGATCAGACTCAATCAGACTTTTCCAGGTCATTCTGTATGTCCCACAGCATCATTGAAAAGATGTAGCCTCTTTTCAGCTGGAAACACAGTAACGATTTCAAGCTTTTAAATGATTAAAAGCATGGTTGGCCGTGGTAAGATTACTGTGAAACTGTACAATGGCAAACTTTTATAAGGGACAGTTAAAGGGAGTACAGTATAGAGAAGTTGCCACATTCAGTGATATTAATCAAACACATAACTCACAAAAACTCCAAGGCCTTTGCCCTACAGGTTGTCTCTATGTTCAGAATTTTTTATTTTTTCGTTTTCAGCAAAAAAAGGCTGGACAATGTTGTTTTGGTGATACATTCAAATAAATACCCTTGCATTCTGTGAAATGGCTCAGACTATAGGATTAGTGTAATACTCTGGAGGCATACATTAGAACTTCTCAGATATACAGTGGCATAGCATTTGTAATTTGTGCTTACAACTTCAAATCCAGCATCACGAGAGGCACTTACATCAAATGTGTAGTAAATACGTTTTTAAAATCTATTCCATACCCTTAATTGTTTCTAGTACCCTCTTATCATTGTTTAGTTCAGCCCTTTTTTCATGCGCTAATAGTTTTTCTTAACTTTGAAGCTAAATGCACAGCACAGTAGTACTTGGTAATGCATCCATACATTTGGCTTTGTTGAATGGCCACGTTTGATAGAAATCAGTTTTCATTGAGTTCCCAGTCTGTTAACATTGTTTTAGCAATACTATGCTTGTGCAGCACCCTAATACTGTGTTTTTTGCACTGTTTTATACCACCTGACTTGATGATGGTGAAATCAAAATATGGTGTACCATGGTAGAACAGGAACATACAGTACTGTGCAATATCATACCTCTAGTTACTTTTGGGATATTGACTCCTTAAATTTCTTCAAACCGAGAAGTAGTTTAAATAGCCATTAATTACAGTATGTGATTACATTTGTAAGAACTTGGTAATTACTGGTGGTTCTTGCTCTTGCATGGTAACTACTGTGTAATCACACGGGGATGTTCTTGTGAACCGTTTTTACATGATGTAATTGTATGGTAACCCCCATGGTTCAGGCCATTTATATAAAATGACACACAATTACCAGCAGGAACCACTGAAGGTTACAGTTATTACCATGTTTTGCATGGTTATGCATGCCCCGTAAAGACATATTGTAAAACTATGTGATATGATCATATCATCCAATATTTTCATATTGTAGTATTGTATACCTTACAGAGTAGGTATCCTATGTTCTGTGTATTCCAGATATGTCTTTTTACCATTACATTTGAATACTTAGAAACTTGAAACTCTAGATCTTTATTTTTGCACTCAAACAGGGATTTTTCATTTTTTTTTATTAACTGCAGTTGCCAATTTGTTAACTGCCGTTTCCAATTTGTATGGTTTCATTTTGAGCTCCAAACTTTGGTTCCTCAGTAAACGTTGACTGTTTCAGAAATCCATATTAGCTCATGTCATCTCCTTTTGGCACCAACCCCTTTCTTAAGATTCATTTGGATTAAATACTCCAAAACCTGCCTGGCATAAAATTTACCTTTTTTTAGATAGAAAAAAAATTAATAAATAAGCTACAGTATATGGGCGCCTTCACTCCTGCCAAAGCGTAGAGAAAAATGATGTGCAGGATGGATCATCAAACTGAAGGCGTCGTGGTTTGGAACAAACCCTAATCAAGCTACAGTGCTTGGAGACGCCTGTGCCTGATCTTGATACAACTAGTCCACTCGCCACTAATTCTAATCTACTCATCCAAAGATTAGGAGTTTGCATCAAGTGGAACAGAACAGATGATAAAGCGTGCCCCTGAGTGTAAGATACAAAAAGCTTTCAAGGCTGATCGAAGAACCCTTTGATGGCCCTGCTTCAGGCCTGCCGCTGTTGCAGTAGTCACAGTAGATCCCCAGAAGGAATTCATACATAATTTCAAAACACTCAATCAAAAGGTAAAATTAAAAAATGTGGGATATATTCATTGGAATTATACACACAGTCTGTAAAGCGACCATACATGGACTGGCAGGAGTGCAAATTCCTTTGGGTTAAATTAAATGGCTCCAATCTTTTGTGTTCAATCTTTCACACCTTGCTTTAAAACAACAAAACAGTAAAGTTTGTTATGTCTGCTTTCAAAATAAACATGGTATTTAAAAAAAGATTTGCTGGAACCAGATTCTGTTCCCTGCCAGACCTGTCTGTTCACCAAGAACTAAAGGGTCCTTTCAAGTCTAAAATGTTACTGTATTCTTTTTGAACTTTTAGTGTATTTTGACAGAGCAGATTACACATGATGTTGAACATATGGAAACAGTTAAAAGACACGTGCAATTAAGGAATAAAATCATGGGGGGTACAAAAGATATCTATATAGGTTTCGCTAAGGCTAATGTTTAATTATGTAAATTGGTATGTTCAAAGATCAAATATTATTAAACCCCAAAGCCTTCAAACGTGTGTGTAAGCCACTGAAGCATTCTGTGTAAAAGAGGAACTCTGTGTATACATGAAACATTCCACCACTGTCTAGTCCTAGACTGCTACGATTCTGAATGAATGAAATCTTTCAGTACTTTCAAAATATCATTCTGTGAGCAAAAAAAAAAAAGAAAAGAAAACATTCTTCAAATGGTTAGGTGGCTGATTAACCACAAGCTGCGTCTTTAACTTTTACCCTATATAAAATGGCTTACAGTAATAGTGTTGTACTGGTAAGGGGCTCTCCAGTAGGTGTTTGGTTCTGCTTTGAGATACTAATAGATACCGCAGCCCGGTTGGATGGTGGTCCACAATATTCATATAAAGACTGGTATTTACTATTGAGCACTGTGAATATCTGTAATGATATAAACATACACAGTATATGGAAAGCCTCGGGGGGGGGGGGCGGGGGGGAGTCAGGAGTTCTGCGTGCATTAGGTAAAGGGCTTAATACCAATATTTTTTATTGGCAGTCTTTGTATTTTGCGTGATCTATCACCAATATTGTACAGTTATTTAAATTGTGTGGGTAAACTGACATACTGTCAGATAGAACGACGTAAGATAACATACACAGTGAGCTTGAATGAAAGGTCCTGATTATCTTGGAAGTTGTTCCTCAGCTTTACATTCAGACGTGGTTATCTTACAAAAAACGTTTCTGGAGATGTTCTGTCGTGAGAAAGTTTATTACTTGAGATTGCTAGACAAGAAAGCACTTCTTTGAGATGGCTTTAAATAGCTGTAACAATTACAATAAGACTTAGAGGCTGCTGCTCTGGCTCTTGAATACAAGTCAGAGGTGATGGATGTCAGTGCGGTCCACCTGTTTCAGATGATCCCCAGCTTTAAGTGACATGCATCTGTTTGGTTTTCAGCCTTTTCGTTCCACGGTTTACATGCACAGCGGCTCATGATTTATACAATACAAGACAATGCAGAGTGTGCCTTTGAAAGCATGCAACTCAAACCGCTGCACCTGAGCCAGTGGTGGTAAGCCCTGGAAAATAAAACAAAAAACTGTGACTGAAGGCAATAGCTTTGTGTGCGCCTTACAAACTACAGAATTTGTATATTGTAAGCTTGTTCTGAAGGATTTTTATCTATTTATGTATTTTGAGAGATATACAGTATGTGTCATCTGAAGCAGTCATTTATAGTCTGGTTTGCAAACAGGGAACCATGACCGATTTGAATTACGATTCTTTTTAAATCTTATTTTAAAAGCCATAATTTCTTGTTTATGAAATGATGAGTAAGCATTTTGACATATGTCAATGTGCGTTTTTTTTTTTTTTTTTGTATCAATACGAACTGGTATTGTGTTCCAGCGTGGGCATAGAAAATGTTGTACTAGTCCGGGATCCACATTTCATTAGCCCACAGGGGAATTGTGTCCTATTTAGATCAATAATAAGTAGAAAAAAACAGAACATCATCAGAGAGCAATGAAGAAAGTAGGCTATATCTGCCTTGCATTGTTAAAATGAGTATATGGTGTTGGTGAGATTCCCAGTGAGTGGCTATTCTGCGCAAGACTGCTGCATTGACCTGTGAGAAGGATGCAACAGCATACTTATGTGGCTAGCTAACACCACAGAAGCTGTAATACTTCTCTTCATAAGACACGATCATTCTTCTAATAGAGCTGTCTCGGGTGAGAACAATAGTAATACAACAGTATTCCTGGAATATACAGGTTCCCAGACTGGTGTTCAAGACAGCAGCACACAAAGCGCTGAGTGAAAGTAGCAGTTTCATTTTATGTGCTATACATGGAAAAGAGCCAACTGGCCCCAGCTTACTATAGTTTTAGATCATTTTGCACCCATGCTTTCTGCATTTGTGGCCAGACTGCTTTTCAAAATCAAGCGATCCTGAGTATGATAGTTATCAGGGCTTCATAGTAGTGTTGACTTTCCAAGCTTCCTGACAAGCTTCTTGTGAAAGGCTCTCTGGAAAGGTATTTGATATTTTGTTCTGCTCAAAAACGCTATTAAGAGCTCAACGTTAACTCTAAAGCTGGACATTATGTACTGTACCCAAAGGCATACAATGTAAGGAAGAACATCTTATGCGTGCGATAAAACTGTAATAATCTACTTGAACTATCTCTCGAGGCAGATAATGTCAGAATAGCTCAAGCCCAACTGTTTCTATCTGCTATTAGGAATGGTGATTCAATTTAAGCATGCCAGATGTGTGTATCCATCCATTTGCAGTGATTGGAAGCACAGATTGCAAGCTGACTAAAATTCCTTTAAATAAAATAATTCATTGTCAGTTTTTGCTTATTCTGTTTAGTTGTTTGTATAATGATCCACCTAACAGCATTAAATGACAGCTCTTACAGTGCAGATCAGAAGCTGGTTCTGTCAATGCTAGACAGCCTATTGTTGACTATGATAAACTTAACCAATATGGAAGCTACTGTCAGACTAAGTACTTTACTTGTGTGAGGGGGAGGTGTAAGATGAACAAGACTGCACCCTCTCCCACCTGCTCTCTTTTCAGTTTACATAAAGAAGGTCTCTGTTTGATTAAATGGAATACAAACCTAAACAAAGTATTGCAGTAGTATTACACGTATTACAGTGTGTTTTATGTGTTTTATGTCTGAGAGTTGATAAACAGCATATCTGTACTTTATAGAGCACCGTTTTTATATTTATATGGGAACCCCTGCTGGAGCACTTGTTTCTTTGATCTAGGTCCGCCACTTGGTGTGTTTGGGTATCTACTGTCATAGAGTAAGCCCTACTACAGTAAGTGCCCATTCCATATTTGCACTGTCCATTGTTGAGACATGTGCGGTCAAGCCTGGTTGAGTTTGTTCTGATAACAATTTAAAGGAAAATGTGATGCTTGATGCTGTTGTAAAGGACTACTCAGTGGAGTATCATTAAGCACAAGGTGTTTTGGTCAGTGGCAAAAAGATTAGATGTGTACATTTTAAACCAGGAACTCTTTCCTAGCTAATGGGCCTGTGCATCTCACATGTCATGTATAGATTTAAACTGTCCTTTGCAGTGTTATCCAGCTTATAGTTGCAGTTTCAACTGCCATCGTTAGGCAAGTTAGTTCAGGTTAGTCGTAAAGGCTTTATTTCAGGACTGAACTTGTGATCCCTATTAAATGAGTCTTGTTTCTTCATGCATTTCCAGCAGGCAAGTAAACGAGCAAGATTGGCTGAATGGCCTCCTCTCGTTTGCAAACTTTCTTTCTAATTATAGGAAGACTTGAAGACTTGCACCCTGGCAGTAAGAAAGACTGAGGGTAATGTTTTCTGAAACTATATGGAGGAAATACTTTTGTGAAATTTTTTTTTAATAATCTTACCTCCTGAAATGATTTATAAGATGTATGAACTGTTAAAATGTGCTGATGCGTGTTACTGAGGAATGTGGTGCCGTAAAATACATTTAAAAAAAACAGGTTGAGAAGGTGGCAGCTGGCCAGCGGTGTGTTTACAGTGTTTTTTTTTTCTCTTGGCAAATCTCTAGGTTTGCCATTAATTGCAGAGCCATTTATTTAGCTCAGTGCAAACAGCAGGAGAAAGAGGACGTGTCAATCTTGATTTATTCTGATTTCCTTAATATATTTGTTGAGCACAGCTTTCTCATGGTGGCTGCTGTGCAGAATTGAAGTCTAAAAAAAACTGCCAAAAGAAGAGTTTAGCGAGCCAGAAGTGAGCAGCCCTGGGAATGGATTGTACCATGGAGATGTTACATTCTGTCTCTACAAATGACGTTTATTATTTATCATTTCTTCCAGCTACACCTCTGGCACAAATAATCTGCATATATCTGTATATTGGGCATTTGAATTTTCAAGCAATGTTTTACACTTGACCTTTGTTGTCAAAATGGAATTATTTTTTAACTGATTTTTCATTAAGGGACCATTGACAACAAGAAGCAGACAGCTACAAGCTGAATTAATCACCCTGTTTGCAGTGGAAACGATATGTTGATCTTTTTAAACTGTCTTGTGTATACTGTATGGTTTTGATAAACATTATGTGAAGCACTTATCCTTTTTAGATAATGTATTATAGATCGATGGGTCAGTTGCAGTCAGTGGTATGTGGTTACCGTACAGTAGTTCTGTCCGTTGTGTCTTTCCGTGTGAAAATAAGAGGAAGTTAATTGGTTACCTAGACAGATGGAGGGTGAACAGTACAGCAGTTCCACACAGAGGTTGGTTAGAAGGGCATCAGTGCCAGTGATGCATCCTGTGTGATTCAGAGGAGAGGTGAATTACAGAATCTGTGATGCTTCACCACCGAAGGGACTGCACTGTATACTGTAACACAGTCAGAGCAACAATAGCTAGTAGACTTGGGACCTGGGCACTTTACATAATCAAGTAGATTAACAATGTCAACACAGTCACATTTGTATTTGAGATACTGTAAAAACTTGCAATAAGTCCTGGATCCACCTGCTACAATCAATATAGCCCTGCCAACTACACCACTTGGAATATTGCCTGGAGAGCAACTGTATTTGAGATTTGGACGCAGCATGTTTTAATCTGGCAGTGGCTCAATGTGACTTCTCACTCAACACCAGAAACACCAAGGAAGTTTTGTACTGGAACGAGTATTTTTGGAATGGAGTTATCCCAAACTAACATATAAGATGTTATTTCTTTATTTGAAAGTATTATGTAAGACAATTAAATCAATAAGAGGTAAAGGCCAGGTTTTAAGATGCTTAATGTCTCAGAATTTCCCAGCCATTGCTAAAGATTATTTTTGCATGTTTAACTTTCTTTCAAAGTAATAAACCACTGTTCTGTCTTTCCCTAAAGAGTTAAATTAATTCAATGTTTTTTTTTTTAAGGAGACTATTAACATACTATTGGCCTTTGCCTAATTATTAACTTCCAAAAGACTTAAAGATTCAAGTGTCCAATTCTAGCCTTTGTGGTTTTCTGAACAATAACCACCAACAGGCTATCTATCATCTCGACACTAATCCATGCCCGTGGTCTGGCCACTGCTTGATTCTGTGCAGTAAGTGGCCCTGCTGTTGACTGCTCTTGGGGCAGTACTTGTATGGGGGTAACCTCCTGGGACATGTGTTTGACAAACAATTGCCATGTCCCTCCCCCCTTCCCTTTCTTCTTAAACCTTTAGAGAAGCTTGAGGCTCTAGGCTGATGTTTCCCAGTTAATCATCTAATGTGTCAAAATGTTCAATGAGCATGTGGCTGCCTCTTCTTGCAAACTCCCTCTCTATCTGTCCTTTATGGTAAGAGAGAGAGAGAGAGAACAGTCTGCATATATGCCATTAGAAGGTAATTTTGAATGCTTCTGGGCAGAATGAATTGGTGTTCACAGCCTCAGGGCCATTCCCATCCAGTCTCAGCATCTGGACCCTGTTTGCAGGACCTTCTGTAATCAAGATAAAGATGTTAGCGCTTGTGATAAATGCTGGATTTTTGTCCCCCACAAAGTCATAGGGAACTATTGTTTCCCCAACAGCTGGTGAAAGAAGCGGTGAGATGAGCTGTGATTATATGATTACATTGATGTCTGTGTTTGGGAGAACCTGGTGATTATTTTTCCTGCTAGGTTGTATGTATCATAATGAATGGGCACTTTTAGTAAAAAAAAAAGTAAACAATCAAACACAATGCTCTCAAAATAAATCTGTGCAATAGTTTTGCTTTGTGCACTGTCTTTGTTTTTTCTTTGCCTTTATTGTGAGCTCGCAAGGGCTTTCCTCCATTCAGAGTGCCCGTGTTTCGATTGAAGTAATTTAAATTCTGAACTGTGTTAATTAGGCTATTTTAATCCAGGACATGGAGACGTGTCACACTGTCTCGGTGGCTTTGTTTTAATGGTTGGGGGGGGGTCCTGTCTGTAAGAAGAGTTTGTGGTTACTATTGAATGGAAGAAGTCATGGAACCTTATTGAAGATTCATCACTGCTCTCATACAGCTGGCTCATAATTAGAAGTGGGCACTGCCACCGGCTGACATTAATTAGAATGAATCACACAGCCCTGCCATTGCGTGCAGGGTCACAGCGATCAAAAGATCAGTCTCTCAGGAGGAGAAAATGAAAACGAATGTAGAATTGATTTATATCAGATACAGATGCTTTTCACTGTATTGTAAGCAGAGAAGCACAGCATTTCAGCGACACAACAGCATTCAGTGCAGGAATTAAAAAAAAAAAAAACTGTTTCTGGTTTAATCATTAAATTATTATTTTTTCTCTCTAATAAAAACAGCTTCTGGTCTATTCTTTAATGATTTAATTACTTGCTGAAACATGCTTACGGCATGCCATTGCACTTCAAAATATGGCCCAAAATGGTACATAATAAACAGTAGAGAGACAGATAATGGTACAGATTTTCAGCTTCCAAAGTACCGGTACAATATAGTGACTGGTAGCCATAAAGCATTGAAATCAGCCTGTAAATTGGTTAGGCTCATACTGTACATGTTAAGGGTTAATTCCAGATATCAAAAACGTTATCTAAGGAGACCAATAAGCTGCTGCTGAGCCTTTTCCACCCATACAATACCTCCAGGCTGTTGTTCTGCAATTAAAAAGTCAAGTCATTGGAAGATTATTGAAGTGGGCTAAGTTCCAACTGGAGCATGAAACACTGCTGAGGCTCATCTTCTCAGGTGCCTGGGTATGTGTAACTCTCCGCGGCACATTATTAGTATGCACTACTTTACTGTTGCCTTATGCCTATTTGTTACTGCTCACAGATATGTACTACAATGCATACCAATGTCATTCAATCTTGTTGAAAGTGTTGCACATCAGAGCATGTATTTTTATAAAGGATATGCTTTTTTTATCCCCTTTCCCTGCCCCATTTTTTGTTGTAAAAAAACCTACCAGTATTTATGAATCTATAATTGAAAATACTGTAATCTCAAATCCAGCTCATAAAAAAAACAACTGTATTTCAGTCTCTTTTAAACTAGGAGATTATTATGTAGTCATTTTAGCAAATGTTTTTATCAAATGCAACTTACAGAAACTAGGGGGTGAGCTATGCATCAGTAACTGCTGCTGCAAAGTCACTAACAACATGTCATCCGAAGGACAGAGCACAAAGAGGTTAAGTGACTTGCTCAGCGTCACACACAGTGAGTCATTGGCTGAGCTGGTATGTAGCCGCTTTCTTTAACCAGTGGACCACCAAGCCTACCTGTAAATCTCTCAATTAGGACCACCTCATTTAATACTTTTTTTTACTCAGTTATTGTGGTGGTCTTCATAGACATATTCCGCTGTATAACTGTGTATCATTTCGATCAGTTTAAAACACTGGAGGAGTCTTTGTGGTGCTTTATTAGCCTAGGGCTTTGCCAAGTAAAATAAAACTGTTAGGCTGGAATATAAAATCAGAAGATCGCTTGTGAAGAATCACGTTCATGCTACAGCTGAAGATCTTTACTGAACCGACAGTATAAAGCCACAGTGACACAACCCCACTTTAATAATTGTGATTAGCAATTCATTGCTGTACATGCGGTATGCTGTCACCTTCTTATCACTAACACAGCTAAGTGGTGGAGTGCAGATAATTCTCAGAATGCCAGTTGTTGTAAGTTCTAGAATGGTCAGCTAGAGCTAATCTGTTTGCTGTGTTTGCCTGGTTGTGCACCTTGTTAATTTAATAAGAACTGGAAACTGCACATGATGCTGAAAAGTCTTTGCACCTGGCCCATTTTTATTCTTTCTTTCTTGTTTTCAATCCACCCCCACACATACCCCCTGATTAATGCACAAGTAATTGCACGAGTCCTTTTGGTCCCCGTGCCCTGCAAATTCTCTCCTGTTTGTAGAGAGCCATTCGCCATGCTTTTCTGTTATTTAGCTACAGTGGCCCACTTATCTCCCTTTGCATTTTCTCCTTGCAGTATCAAAGACCCATAATAATACAACTTTCTGCCATTAGACTGAATTTGATGCAGCACTGTAATGAGGACTCTGAGGTCAGAACATGGGAATCCACCCGGATTTTAAAGAAACCACAGTGAGATTGCTAATCTTTCTGTTGGACTCCTTGTGAGGCTGACCTTTCTAACTGCGGGATGCAATAACACAGTGCAATGTTACTGTGAATTTAAGGATACACCCTCAAAAGTGTGTGGCACTGTCCCAGTGTGTGACTTCACAAGTAATTCATGTTTGAACCTGTAGGAGTGTGTTTACAAAGGATTAGCGTATCTATTGTTGGCTTTGTGTGTGCAATGGACTGGGATCTTTGGAGTACATTTGGAAAGAGTAAATGAAGTTATTTTCTTCTTATCTTTTATTATTTTCTCAATGGTAACTATCTTTCATATAAGTTCACTCCTCGATCCACAGCCAGCAGTGACTTTGTAAAATTGTAAAAAGACCCCTAATAACCCACCTGCTGACTGATAATAGATCTATCAGCCTAATCATCTGCAAACGCACACTGGGGAGAGGCAAACACCCTTGAGCTTTGTGAATAGAGCCAAGGCACGTGCATGTCTGATAAATTCACAGTAAATGTACAAGTACAGTAAATGCTTTTGGTTTGTGTGCTCCTTTCTTCTCAATGCTGTTTTGTGCACAGATGAGTTTTGTTGTCAAAGCAAAGCTGGAGAATGCTCCCGTCTTATCTCTTCTGCTGTGTCCTGCTGACAGATGATCAGCTATTCATGTTCCCTTTTTTCTTTTTCTTTTTTTCAGGGAGAAGCTGGCAGCGGCGCGGTTGCAGCGGGAAGTTGCACGAAGCAAAAGTGAAGGAACAATGGTACTTGATGTGTATTTGAAGTTCTCTCTTCAGTGTTGCTCTGTTTTAGAAGGCACACAGACAGACTTTAAAGGAATATTTTGAGTTTCACTAGGTTCACTCATTTGAGTGAGGGAGGGGGGTGTGTGGGCGTGAATTTACTACAGTATCACTATCCGCCTAAAGCTGTGTTCGTTGTGAAGGATAGGAGTAAGGAGGAACTGCTCTTATTTATTCCCTTTGTTAACAACAACAACAATGTCAGATTAAACCTGTTCAATACAAACAATCTTCTGTCCTGTCAGAGGGTTGGATAAATCATGATGCTAAGGTTGTCCTTTAGTGGAGAATGTCAAAATGTTGTGTGCGGAAAGCAAAGTGATTTGATGAAATGGATTCCAATATCCCCAATATCACTGATGGGATTTTTCTTCAAATCCAAATAAAGACATTCTTAATATAGGCAACAGTTTAGCTTCACTGGACTTTCATACAGGCTACAGTAGAAGTATACTCTTGTATAGTTTACCTTGCCTATATGTTCAGTTACTTTGTTTTTACATAATTGTCCTTTTTATACTATATTTTACCAGAGTAACTCCAATGTTACGCCAAAGAGCAGCAAAACTAGAGCAGTTGAAAACACACTCTTCTGTTCGGATTAGGTTTGATTTCCTGCAGTTGCTGATCATAAGGGAGCAGAGATAGATACAGTAGCTGCACCTTGTACCGTAGGAATAGTAATGAATGCATGATTTAAAAATGCATTTAAAAATGGCATGCCTTAGACATGCCATTTTACTTTTTTTATATCTAGGCTGAGACAATACCTGCAAGGATCAAACTCACCTCCTATTCCCACAAGATGCCTAGAATAACCATACTGCCAAATGATGCAGACTATATAATACAAAGCTGAACTCTGAGTCATTGGTTTCTATTTAATACACAACTCTATCATTTCCTGCACTCTACTTCATCAGATATCAGACTTCAAGAGCATGCTGCTTGTTTACATTACACAGACAGCTGAAGGCAAGCTCTCAGGTTCAAAGGGGCCTGCTAAACAGGTATGGAATGCCCCGATACTACCAGCAGCAGCACAGAAGGTAATGAATGGTATTTACAAGCTGTGTTATTACTCAGGAAGCAAAAAATAAATGCAAGCAATAAGGGTGGCCTTTTCACACAGTGTTTTGTTTTACGGATAACATTTAACAGGAAATATCTAGATCTCTAGTTTTCTCTGCAGGTTTATATCCCTTTTATACATAAAGTGCTGTATATGAGGCCTCTGCATTTCAAATCATGCTGCACAGCGATGGTTCCTCATAACAAAAAAAATGTTCGAGACTTTTGTAAGAGGAGGACAATGATGAACGGCTCGTATTGTACCTGATTGTACGAAGTCATCAGTAAAGTATTGGTTTGGAATGTCCAGGAAATCTTTCTCCTGCCTCCTGCTCTTTCATCACTGTATTACTGCTGCGTGGTATCTGTGTGGAAGTCATGCTTTCTGAGAATGAATGATACCGCAGAGCCGCTCCTCTGTCTCATTACCGTGTTTAAGCTATACTAATTACCATCCAGAGAGACGACTTTAGCATGAGTTATCTGTGTCAGCCAGGAGGGGAGCTGAAGCAAGCCTTCATTGTGGTGTCTCATAATCTCTCTTGGATTCCACACGGAGAGGACTGGAATTCAGAAACTCTCAGGGCTCTGCTTAGGAAGCTAATGGTATCTTTTTAAATAAAAGAACAAATAATGCTGCTCATGGGAGATAATTTTCAAAGTGATAGCAGCGTGACTTAGTGGTAGCAGCACCCAGACACTAAAAACGGATTAGACACTGCAGTTCACCTACCTTTGAAGTATGTGTCCTTAAGTTTCCTCAGACATATCTTTTTCAGATGAATATACCCTGCTAGCTGGACTTGAATTAGCTGCATTTAACCAGATCGAAAGTAAGCAATCGGATTTAGTAAAAAATTGGATGAACCCAGCTTTGGGCTTTTTTTGTTGCTGAATTGTGCTGGATGGACCTGTATAAAGCTCTCATTTGATGCAATAATAACATTCTTGGAGTTGGAGTGACAGTGCAATGGACAAAAGCATGAAAAAGAGAAACATTGTGAGAGTGAAAATAATTAAAATGTTCAAAAAATGGAGAGCAGCTCTGTGCTGGAAATGGATCATTTCAGTATTTGTATGCCTTTATTATGCAATGTTTTTTGGTTACAAAACAGAAATAATAATGAAATAAAAGCCCTGTGACAAAGTACCTTTGCTACGTGGGCTTCACTGAGGTAGAAATTCAGATTCTAAAATACAAAATACAATCAGTTGAACAAAGGGTCCTTTTACATCTAGCTTTTAACAAATAGCCTAGTTTATTGTCTAGACAGCCACAGGAATGGTGAAAATGCAATTAGGGATCCACAGCTCTCTATGCTGTAGGTGTTCCTCTTCATTAGTTTGGCATTTCTGACTAAAATCACAAAGTGGTTTTGGGAAAAAAAAAAAAAGTAATGTGTGAATTCAGGTTTGAAGGAACTCTTGCAGGATACTTGATTTCCTGTTTGAAAAATGAGCTCTTGTGGCCTATGAACCACTTTTTAAACTGGCTCTTTGTCAGATAATTTCCCATTTAATGTGCACATTAGTGTAAATATAGCCACTGGCAGTCTCAATTAGAAACAGGATTATTTTACAGACTTGCGGCTTTATGTGTTACAGTTTTCATTTAAAAAATATTTTAAAATAATCTCGACTAAACTACAAATGAGGACAAATTTACACTGATGAAAAAATAAGCTATTTCAGATAATTATATTTAGAGTGAATGCTTAATATTTTAAATCTATTGTATGACAGTAAGGTTTAAATAGAAGCAATTCAGAATAAAAATAATATAGCTATACAGCTCTGTATTTACTGTCTAATAAGTGCTTGTCCTATGTATTTATGTAGTAGTATCTGCTCCAGGGACCTTTGACATTCCTCAATGTTAAAGTCAGAAGGTCTCAGGTGCCCAGTTCTAAAGAATATACTTATCTGGACAGAACATTGAAAGCTGACATATCCCACGGCACACTGTGGATTCAGAGCTTGTCACTTCCTGATGCCAACCCCAAGGAGCAGCTCTGTAGCTTATTAGTGATTCTGCAGGCTGCACCTGCAAGTGAGGCTCCAGCTGCTTTTATTTTTAATCTCTTTTGACATTTCATTATTTGTAGTCTTTTTCCACCATTTTTTGTTTGCACTGTAGTACAAGGGTTACATTATGCTTCATGTGTGGGACTGCTCAATGTACACATAGCATTAGGCCACTTTTGATTTTGTGTACGATGTAGATCAAACTTTTTAGAGAGAGGAAAATGTTTGAATTCAGGTATATACACAGTACTCCCTCGTGATTTCACGATCTGATTTCCAATCATGGAAAATTAAGGTCAGTAATTTGTGAAGGTGCCTTATACAATAAAGTAAACAAACCATCCAATAAAGTCAATATACCCTATCCGCAATTTATCTAACCATGAATTATTGAATAGTAATTTATTAAATCGTAAAATAAAATGAGCTAGCAGTGTACCGGTGAAAGTGTAACATACTTCTGCAGCTCCTGAAATGTTTAAAGGTCCTTTTTACATTCCTGCTTTATTTCAGTCCCTTAATTTAGCTTGAGAGCTTACTGTGTCTTTGCATGGCACTGTTAGTTTTTCATGGTTCATGTCAATTAGATTCTGCATGGGTTTGAATCTTGATCCCTAGTGTAAAAGACAGACGTCACTTGGCTGTAAAACAAAGTCTTGTAATTTGCTGTGTATAATATGCACCTGTTTTTGAATTGCATCTATATATAACGGACATTTTAGTCATTTTTATAAAAAGTGAATTACGCCTAAATAGAGATTGTGTGTATAATGTGTTACAATGTATAGTTTACACCAGAAAAGATTATGCTGTTAAAAAAAAGAAAAGGATGAATGTTTTATAATAAAAATTATGATCTTACTATAGTAGAGGAATACATGAACAGAACTGAAAACAAGGGGACTAATATACAATTGTCTATTCCACACCTTTAATCCACACCACACATAAACCACACCTTTAAAATGCCCCAGACCGTTGCAAGCTTTGTGTCTAGGTGGATGATGATGGGTTATATGCATTTACTAGCTTCGTTCAGCAGTTAGACTGTCATAATTATGTATCGGTTAAATGACTAATACACTGCAGTAGTGCTCTGCATAGCTCTACGCACCTGTATTTGGTATGCTTTGCTTATGAGGAATGGCAGCTTCATTGCCCTCATAAATCCTGCTTTTTTGTATTCTGGAGAGACAGTTGAACACAAAGAGGATGCTAACATGATTTATTTATGAACATCAAGGCCGATATGATATTGTCTTTCATGTCTGCATGTATAGAGCTTAGGCTATGCCTGAGGCTCTGCTTAAACCTGTTTGCAACTGTGGATTTACAGATGGCAAAGAGTGGCATCATTCCGCATCCATTTCACACCTGCACCCTTCATCAGAAACATACAGCATGAAGTGAATAGGGGGTCCCCAAAGAATAGCCCCCCACCTTGCTGTAATGATACTACAAGGGATTGATTTATGGATGGGTTATACTTGTGCCGGTGCTACCAGCTGCTAATTAATTTAAAGCCCACTCTGGAACAATTAGATTCTGGTTAAAACGTGTAAGTGGGTTCAGGTGGCAGATTATAAAAGATACATAAGAGAAGAGAGCAGTTAGTTACGACCGGAGAGTTTTACATGATTACTCTTCATTTTAGCCTTTTATCACTTGTCATTTAGCTATAAATTTGCAATGCTGTGTGAAGTTTCTGTGAGCTTAAACTGGAAATAAAATAAGTCAGTTCCTGAGTTTAACAGGTTGTTTTTCAGTTCTGTTTGTTAAAACGTAGAGGCACTTAAGAAGGAAAAGAGAAATGTAGTCAAGTTATGTATAAGTAGTATATAAATAAAGACAATAAGCAGAAACTAGAACAGTGTGAGGTTTGGGAGCAGAAATTAAGTCAAAACTAAAAAGATTAAAAAATGAATACTTCACTACATAACTTTCTTTTATATTATTGCACATTTTTGTCTGTTTTGTTTTCGTTTACACAGGTATGGTAGAGTAGATTATTGCAAACCTGTTCCATAACAAACATGCCTTGTCCAGTCTAGCCTTGCTTTCTGAACCAAGTTCATTTCAAACGATGACAGACACTCACTGTACAATACATGAGCAGGCCACTGTGTTGCTATTTAGATTCACATGTGTGGAAACTGAGTTGCTAAATCTGCTATCCGCATGTATTTCATTTAGAGTGGTACATATTATACTGTAGGATTAGTGAGAGTCTGCTGCAGTGCACCACTATAAAATCAGCTGGTAATTTCATGCCTGTGCCAATAGAGGGCGCCATGATCACTGAAATATGTTGCATGCTGCAGCTGTGTTTTACAGACCCTTGTAAAGCCAGTATGCTTCTTATTATTTAACTGCCGTCTTCAGATCAGTAAAGATCAGATTCAAAAGTCAATACATTAGGCTTCTCCAAGAGTTTTCTAAACAACAGTAATTTCGTCTATACCCAGTATACTGTACTGATATTAATCTCATTTACAGAAGCTAAATATGCTAACAATTAGAGTATGATATAAAAATAAATATTTTGGCAAAAGGAACTAAATGTCTAGGTTGAAGAAACTGTTCAGCTATTCTGTATTAAAATAGCTTGGTTATACTCCAAAAATAATACTAATTTTATATGTGAATATTTGATAAAATAAAATAAAACTAAAAAACCCCCTGCAAATTAGACAGACTGCATAAAGTTTAAACAAAACTAAATATAGTGCTTGCCAGTAAAGTTTTTAAATTGTTGTTGTAACCCTCAGTTACAATTCTGTAATGTTTTTATGAGATGGCATCAGCTAGCAGGGCCGTTATGTAAAAGGTAATATGATACCAGATGAAGAAGCCCACAGCTACCACCATTACCACTAACATGTTATGTGTTCATATATTGTGAGGGTTGATTCTCTTAAGTTATAGGTTGGTACAAACAAAAACAAACAGCAAAACCAAAAAAAAAAAAAAAAAAAAAAACTGGTCTAGCTCCAAGGCGTGATACAGTACAGTGCAGGGTGCAGTATATTGTTCTTATATTTGAACAATTTTGTTTTTCTCAAGGGTGTATGCTTTATATTGTAAAATGTTGACGTGCCCACTGAGTGAGAGCTATTCTGCAGATTCTAATGCAGGAGGAACCAAACATCTTGCTTTCTTGTCCCCATACGGACATATGGGATGTATAGCGAAGTCTGTTTACATACAGTATATCTAGATCTGTACGTCTAATTGTGATGAAGCATGTGTACATGTGCACACAGCGGATGTAGGTCATGGATATCTATTTTCTTTATATTATTCATATCTCAGCTTTTGCTTTTGAAGCCATGGTGGGGGACATAAGTCACTGATAGACTTTTTCTAATGGAAATGCGGACAAATATAACATGTTTCTATTGGGCTGCATTCCATGTATGTATGTGCTAGATGGAAGCACAATGCTGCATTAACCTTCACTTCCATGTCTCCTGGCTGATGTGGTATTTCCAGTGTGTTTTTTCTTTATTTCTCTTCATGTTACCACACTGTTGTATTATTGGTCTTTTGAAGTAAATCATGCCTTTTTTGATGGCAGACCTTTACTTCGTGGAGGTCCTCTGTCCTTGAGGTTTGTGGGATACTGGTAAATTGATCCCATTCAGACTAAACTGTGTATTCACAACTTTGTATAGTTAAATGCAGCTTGGGAATTGTTATATTAAAACAGATAATGGGGGGAAACGCACCCTGAGATTTGACATCAGAGAGTTTATATTTAATCTCATTTGAAAACAGTCACACTTTAATTTTAGGGGTTTCATGATAAAATGTTTCACGTTTTGGGTTACCCTTGAAAGCTGGGATAAAGAAAATGATGCCCAAGTTGTAGTCTCGATCCTGGAATATAGGGAGTCTTTGACCCTTTTATCATAGATAGACCTGTCTGTCCAGTTTCTTTCTTTGTCTACTAATCTTTGCTTGTGTGATTGATTGTCTCTTGATAGTTCCACTTTAATAAAACATGCCTTCAGAACAACAATTAAAATGTTCTTCTAGGCATAAAAACCACTGCAACCTCTGAGGGATCCAGAATACATCTGTAGCATACATAATTTAATATAGGGCTATGTTTGACATTTTAAAAACCTTTCAAAATGAGACCATTATGGTGATGTTACACCTGCATCTTCTTGAACTGGAATTTTAAAGTGGCCATTTTCTTCCACTGGGTGGCAGTATTGAGCCACTGCAGTGTCTTTCAGAAAAAAAAGTCATGCATGTAGTACAGTATGCATTATCGAGCTGTCAAATTTTATATTGGTACATTTTCTGGTGAAATGGATCGGCTAATTTCAATTTAGGCTAACGAATATGTTTCCAGGACATTTAGGGTAATCAGTCATAGATGACAGGACGAGTACTACATTTAACTACAGGAATGATTTGTACTGTTTTTATGGGCTGAAGCAAAGGGTTCTGTTTAGATATTGCCTTTCATTAAATCAGTGGTATCTTGGGACTCTTTGAGTCCCAAGGTAATGGGCCATTGAACTCACAAAGTTTGCTCCGGTGCAAATATAGCACATTCTAATTGAAATTCCCAAAAAGCTACAAAGTTATCTAGTCATATTACAACAATAACAGAAAAGTGAAAACTCTCTTCTATGTAACAAAAAGTAAAGAATTGTGTATTGACCTATTGTATTTCTGTGAATGGAACATTTCTAAACAGAAACAATTGCATGCTTTTGTGAGTTTATGCATGTTACACAGACAAAAAAACCAAAACAAAAGCATCCACAAATCAAAACAAAACACATTCACACACACATCAGCATAAACTAATACTTGGGTTTAGGCATGGGTGCCTGATTGGTCTATTTCTGTGAAACATATGGTATCAGTTTGAAAATAGCACATTCTAAACAGGGCTGCCTGTGACAAGTTAGGGTGTTAAACTAGACCCATAAACAACAAATAAATACATAGCGAGATTCCTATCAAGTAAGAGGTACTGGTAACTCAACAAAGACTTATTATTACATGATGAAGCTACATCATGAAGGATCTCACTTTTGAAATATTTATGTTTATATTGCATGTAAGGATTGCTTCTAGCCTGCTTCCCCTGTGCAGGAGTGACATGTTTTACTGATAAAGTGTGAAAGATTTATAGCAGGAATGGTTCATTAGAGCAGAAGCTTCCTAGTGCTTACACCCAACATACATTTGATTATAATTGTCTTACTGATCATCCCAAAAGAGGAATGCATGGCTAAACTTTTCCCCTTCACAAATGCCCCAATAATAGTACAGTTATCTTAAGAAATGCATTCTTCTTCTTGCTCATCTTGTTTGTAGTTTTCTATTTCAGTCATCTTGGTGACTCGGACGTTTAAAACTCAGACGTCTAAAGCATCCCTGTGTAAACGTGTATCTTCTCTAAATTCAGCTGGTACAACAGATTTTAACCATGAAACCATCCCCTTGCAACACAGCCCACATGGCATGTAAGAAATAGCCTATTTATTATGTGGTATTTCTGTAGTTCTGAGGGCTGTGTTGTAGGGGGACAAGTAAATGGTTACAATCTGGTGTACCAGCTGAATGTCTGAGTGCCCTTTTGATGCCACAGGAATCAGGAATGCTTTACACCTCTGAGTTTTACAAAGTTATCAAGAGTTGATGACTGAAATGTAACTTTAACCTTAAATCAAATCACGCAAACATCAACAGGCACTTCCAATACCAGGTAAAATCATCAATCGAATAACTAGTAGGCCTATCTTATTTGTCCTTTGATATACAATACGTCCAATGACTGGCAATTAAGGGATTTATATCTTACCTCAATCCATTACGTCCCTGCTGTGTGCCAGAGTTCACCTCCTCCTCCCCAGCATTCAAGTAAAAAGTTGGAAATAAAATCACTTGGATGCAACGCTATACTATTCGAGATAAGACCGTAACTGGAATTTGTCATGACAGTGAGGTATGTCTGTAAGGGATGCATTTGTTTAAGGCCAGATAACTGGTGTAATTTTAGTTCTACAGACCCATATCCTGTAACTTTCAAGCTGTATTTGTTTTCTTTTTCTATTGAATTCCTATCAGAGATTAATTTCTTGCGTTAGACAGATTTTCAGTTTTCTAAAATACCTGCTGTCTCTTTGCATCCCACTATCACACTTTGAGCTCATGTTCTTACTTCTATTTTTTAAAAATATCTCAACTATTGCCTTATTTATTGTGAGATGAATTATATTATTAAGTATCCCTCAGGGGGAATCTAACAGCACCCTTCACTTTGACCTATAACCTAAAATGGCTGACAT
The DNA here is from genome assembly GCF_902713425.1 of Acipenser ruthenus. Classification (NCBI taxonomy): domain Eukaryota; kingdom Metazoa; phylum Chordata; class Actinopteri; order Acipenseriformes; family Acipenseridae; genus Acipenser; species Acipenser ruthenus. The sequence goes on along the minus strand of NC_081198.1, from coordinate 47,927,264 downwards.
GTTTTGGTAATGTGACATTTTGAGACCATCTGAGGTAGTGACTTCACATTTTCAGGGTTATATAAACCCTTTATGCTTATGTTGATGATCATGAGTTGACCTCTGGCCTCATATCCTATCCTATGATTTTCTAAGTTCCATTACCGGTGTCCTTTTCACTGCCACGTTATTTTAATCTCAGATACTGGTTTTACAGTTGGTACACAGCTGCAGTCAGTAAAACTGTATGCCTGTGCTATAAAGATTAGAAGAGATTTGTGGTACAATGAGACACAGTATTGGGCTGAGAGCCACATTTTCAGACCCTCTGATGTGGTTTGTAAACCCAGTTGATCAAATAATTCCACACAATTTCTTAATCTTGTTTTCTGGGTGCTTTTAAAATATCCAGAGTGTGACTGCATGCATTTATATTTTTGAATCAGTTACAATTCAGTCAAAGTCTGCTGTCACAAAATCGCTATTGTGCAGCCTTGATTGCATTATGTCCATCAAGCTATGAGGATGCAGTTTCATTTTGCACAGATTATCCCTGGCCTCTCATACAGCAACAGAAGCTCCAGATTTGTACTGATTGCTGGGGCTGGGGTTCAGGTTTATCTAAAGCTTGAGGAAACTGTTATATTTCAGTGCACTAATTCCTGTGTATATATGGATGGATTTATGTAACAAGAAATAATTTACAAGGGGTCAATAGCAGTGCCAGTTTTAAACAATGAAGATTTAGGACAGCCATAATTATAATAATAATAATAATAATAAGACAACTTTTTTTTTTTTTACCTCTTATTACTAGTATACATCCTTTGATTGTGTTTAGGTTAACAGTTAAACAAGATATACATTTTTATATGAACACATCAGTACAGGATTTTTATAAAACAACATATGCTGCAGTCCTTATCATACAGTATATATAACCGACATACAGTTCAGTTGAGTTTAGTTATTTTGGCAACATGGCCATTTGGCTCTTTATCATTTAAAAAATAAAGAAAACAAGCATTTTTCTAAATCAATTTCCTGTTTCCTGGGATATTAACCCCCCCTCCCCCGTACGTACTGCTTTGTTATGATTATTACATGCGGCTTATTTGACAGAAAATCCTTATTCCCTATTTAACTCTGTTTCAAGTGTACACATATTTCATCTAGTCCCTTGCAACCTCCCATTTCACACCTACTTATTCAGCAATGTCTTCCTGCTGATTTGTTTTGTTCCATTGAATCAGGCTGTAATAAATGATGATGCCTTATGAAATACTGCTGCATTAGTGGAACTCTAATACAGTTAATCCAGAACAGCTCAGGGTTTTAAACTAGCTAACGTAACAGCATTTGATGCTTTGTAATTAAACTATTCTATATTCCCTCTTATTTCTAAATATTATTTGAAGGGAACACAGTTCTTCGTTATATTCAATGCAGTACTCATTTTGATCAAGCTACTACAGAGCAGGCACTGTAATGGTGGGCCTCCCCCCCTCCCTCTCCCCCTGTAGGCTTAAATGTCTGCTCAAGCAGAGTTTATCATTTTACTGTGTGATTAATATATCTATTGTATATGTGCTTGAGGGGTCTGATTGTATAGCTCCGTAGCATTATACACTTACTGTATGAGAAATGAAGTAAAATGTGTTCAGCCTGGACTCGGATTTGACCCTTATTTTTTGGACAGGGAGTTCCAGAGTAGTGGTGCATAATGTCTACCTGGCAGTCCAATGCTTGGCCTTTCATATATTTCCAACAAAGAAGTCAAGCAGTGTCCCCAAAGGTGGTAGTATTATCTAGGGCAGCAGTGTGGAGTAGTGGTTAGGGCTCTGGACTCTTGACCGGAGGGTCGTGGGTTCAATCCCAGGTGGGGGACACTGCTGCTGTACCCTTGAGCAAGGTACTTTACCTAGATTGCTCCAGTAAAAACCCAACTGTATAAATGGGTAATTGTATGTAAAAACAATGTGTAAAAAAATAATGTAATTGTATGTAAAAATAATGTGATATCTTGTAATAATTGTAAGTCGCCTTGGATAAGGGCGTCTGCTAAGAAATAAATACTACTAATAATAATAATATTATGTGGACACCTGTCAACTAGGAACTAAGATATGAATAGCACACAAGTCATTTGTAAAAGATCTTTAGACTTCCATCGGGGGCTCCAATAATTTCACATTTCCTCAGCTGTGAGAAATAATAAACAACAAGAAAACAATATCCTTCATGTCGTGAGATCTCTTTACCATCTCATTCACTCAGCTGCCTTACAGATTAATCTCAGTCACTCGATTAGACAAATATCAGTCAAAAATACCCTTTATAGAGTTGAGAACAGTGAGCTGTTGTAACCCTGTTACACCACGTCACCTCAGGGAAACTGTTTATTACTACTAATAATAATAATAATAATAATAATAATAATAATAATTTCCCTTTCTTTTTTTCTGGTTATTTGCATGTAACATTACGATGACTAATGATGATATTTCTTTCCAATGATGTTAACATGAGATAAATGGCCAGATCTCAGAATATGGGCATGTGTGCAGAGGTGTGTACAACAAAATCGAAATTGTAGGGCAAAAAACACACAGAAAGCATAAAACTGCATTAGAATGAAAGATAGAAATAAGCAGCTATACTGCAGTGAAAATCACTGTGATTGGCCTTGTGGGAATGCATTTTCCATGCAAACATCTCTTTGATATAAATACAGTATTATGAAAATCTGTATTTATTTATTTTAACACAAAGCTGCATTTGCTGAATAAAAGGGCTACTGTTGTATCTGCATTTTATAGTTTAATTGTAAGTCTGTAAATAGGGAATAGTAATACTTGAGCTGTGCAAAGCTTTTAAATCTGTTCATCAGTGCAGAACGTCAAAGTATCAAACGTAACCCCTTTTTGCACTATTATTATTATTATTATTATTATTATTATTATTATTATTATTATTATTATTATTATTATTATTATTATTTACCTGTTACAGTCAGTGCACATGATGCCTTTTGTTTTTCAAATCTTTCAAGTATGCAGAACAAAATGCAGCGTTCCTGTGCCAAATGCCTTTCTCTTTATTTGCAAAAGCGCTTCTAAATAGGCTTTAGCCTTATAGGACAAGACCCATTGGAATGTGAAAAGGCACACAGCGCCTAAACTTGCTTTTAAGAGGCTTAGCGAAATCATTTTGACACTAAGAGGTTCTTATTAAAATCTGAGGAATCTGAATATTCAGTTTTAGCGACTTCGAGTTAGAATGTAAGTCGTAGATAATGTGGCCTCGTGGTTAAATCTTGTTTGCCAATCCTAGCTCTACCATTAGTTACCTATAAGTCAAGTCCCTTTACAGTTCCCCCAGGATCTTGACCTTTCCTTCTGGTGTAGCCCACACTGTATCACTGCAGGTACTGAAGAAGAGTGTTTCAAGTTATGGGTGGATGAGGTCTGGGAAACTGGAGTTATCAGGAGTCATGTGATTAACAGATTCATTCCTGTTTGTTTTTTTTGCAGCGAGAGAAGCTGATACACGAGTTGGAGGAAGAAAGACGTTTGAGACTCGAGAGTGAGAAGCGGCTAGGGGAGGTGACAGTGGAGTCGGAGCAGAGCACAGCTCACATGCTTTCATTGCAGCAGCAGCTCTCCAGGTACAAGACCAACATACTGTCCAAGACCATGTCCCCTTCTGTCAGATGAGACGTAAAACCAAGGTCCAACTGTAAGTGACTCTGCAGCAGCAGTTGTTGATGCATAGCTCACCCCCTAGTCTTTGTAAGTCACTTTGGATAAAAATGCCTGCTAACTGACTAATTAAAAATATTATTATTATTATTATTATTATTATTATTATTATTATTATTATTATTATTATTATTATTATTAATAATAATAATAATAATAATAATAACACCACCCACATGTTCATTATAGCATAATACAGCACTTTATTAGAATAGTATTGTATTGCTCTGCAGTACTTTTGCAAAGTTTATATTATTATTATTTATTTCTTAGCAGACGCCCTTATCCAGGGTGACTTACAACTGTTACAACATATCACATTATACATTATTTCACATTATACAGATATCACATTATTTTTACATACAATTACCCATTTATACAGTTGGGTTTTTACTGGAGCAAACTAGGTAAAGTACCTTGCTCAAGGGTACAACAGCAGTGTCCCCCACTGGGGATTGAACCCACAACCCACCGGTCAAGAGTCCAGAGCCCTAACCACTACTCCACACTGCTGCCCTATCTGCATTATTAATGCAGATTATAGAATATCTCCAATTTTGTTTTCTCTGTCTGTCTGCTCTGTTAGTAGCATAGGGTTATTAAGGGTTCTTGAGCTTTATTACAGTATGCTGATCTCTCCACCATACAGGATATTTCATCAGTACTGACAGAGGAGTTATTTTCAACCAGACTCTTAGACATTCTCTCAAACAGTTTTATACGTAAGTTCTGATTACAAAAGTTTGACTGCCTTGCCTTAAGACAGTACAACTATAACGAGCCACAGAACAGCATAATGAGAAAAAGTACCCAGAGGATATTTTGTAACTGCTGGTCCTGTGCTTTTGCATTTGCTGTCTTCCAATATGCAGTATGTCTGATAAACAGAGGTCAAAAGACTGGATGACTTTTAATTCAGTTTGTGTAATTTCTTTGCATCTAGACTATTGCAAACCATGCAGTTGGCTGAGATAAAGTGTGTATTAAAACCTCTTCTAAAGTGTCTTTTTAAAACAATAAATCCTCTTGCATATAAAGTATATTTCTGGTATACAGGTTGTGTAAAACATTATAGCAATAACTAATTAAATAGTTGTTGCAACCAACAATATACTATTCTTTCTTTCTCCCTTTCTTTGTGTTGTTTTAATATAAATAACCACTTATGCACAAACGCTGTTTAACCTGGCTGGTACTACAGCCTCTTAGGTCAGATCTGTGCCACAGGATTTATTTTAGATGGTTGGCTGCTGTAATAAAGTCTTTGAAAAATGATTTTGTTTTATAAAACAGGGCAGGCAGGAACTGCTAGCCACTTGGCCTCCTTTTCCAGAGGCCTGCATCTGTTACCAGGAAACAGCCTGGGGCTTTTTAGGAACCTTGCTGTTGGACAAGTAGGGAACGATCCATCAGGGACCTGTAGGGGGTCTGACAAATGTGATGTGTTGTGATCCTCATTAAATGATGCTTTCAGTTTGCGTCACACATGCGCTCAACGCTGAATTGCTGTACTCCAAGCGTTGCATTATTTAGACTGTTTGGGGGGGATTCAGTTGGGAGCGCACACCTGTCGGGGGGGGGGTTTAGGTGACTGGAGTTAATAGCCGGCAGTGTTTCACTGTATATATCTCTTATTTGCCATGAAGAGCTCTTGTATGTGGTCCATGGGAAAGAAACAAGTAACTGGCAAAACAGAATCATTTGTTTACTCACAGTTGTTCACTGTGCTGTTATTAGCTGTGTCTTTCTGGGAACGCCTTTTCACCCTTTTTCTGCATGCCATATTTTTCCAGGATGGCACTGATTCAACGTTATAAGACTCCAGGGTGATTATAGAGTTCTGGAGGGTAATGTGACCCTTCCTCAATGATTACCAACAGCAGTGAGGGAGGTTGGTGTCAGATCTGCATGTCAGGGATGTCATGGGAGGCTTAGGGTATGTACACTGCGACTCTGTCAGCAAAGTAAACATTACGCTCTCAACATATCAAAATCACTCCTCAAAATTCAACAGCATTTTAATTTTAGAGTTTAAAGTTTAACCAAGGGCTTTTTATAAGAGCTGAGTCCAGCGATTTGCACTGGACTCATTTTTCTCAAGGAGACTATAATTAAAGCACTGACAGAAAAAAACAGGAACACGCATTGATTTGCATGGCCATTAAGACAAGAGCTTTATTAGCCAGTTTGTCAGTAATATTTGATGTAATAAAATTCATAGGAAGCTTGACGGTACAATGTCTTCATCTCGTTGAGGGAACTTAAAATGCAATTCAAAAACCTTAACATTTTCACTGCTATTGAAGATTGCAATCAGAGCTCATTCTTTCTAAGTAAACCAGCAAAGCAGAAGAGTGAATAGCACATTGAGAATGAATGCATAGAAATTGCTGTACAATGTATCCAAGCATATAAAGGAACTCTACTAAAGATTATTCTTTTAAAACAGTCAAGCTTTTAATTTTAAGTCATAAAGATGGGCTGGAACAATATGAGAATGTCTTAGTCTACCTTATATAAAAACAAAAGGACCTACAGTCACGTATCTTTTTTAAAATACCATAAAGATTTATTGTTTTTTTTTGTTGTTTTATAGTCTCAGAACCTTCTTAGAGTTTTGTTTCTTTGAAGAATATCCAGAATGGAGAGTCAGCTGCAGTGCAGATGGTTCTGGATTTTGCTACCTGACTATTACAATCTGTAGTGCATAGTTTATTAACACCTTTGAAGCCACGTGGATTCAGCTTTACATGAATCTTTTTTGCTGCTGACTTGCCAAGTGACCTTTGATATGGTTTACACCAAATATATAAACATCATTTTTTTTAGAATGTTAACAAGAATTACACTAACTAAAGCCTGACTGCATCTGTTTCAAATCCTCTGGCATGCCAGGATTGTAACACTTGCATAACAGACTTTTATGGAAAAGTTTAGAAAGAGACAGGACTGAAACAGGGACATAAATGAGAGTCTAGAGAATAGAAAACACACCCCACTGCTGTGTTATCAAATAATGTTTTTCTTTATTTAAGAAAAAAAGTCAGGCAGCTTCGAGAGTTGAATAAAAGCAGCTGTTTAGAATTGTGCTACCTCTCTCCTGGCTGCAATGGGAAATTAAGGACAAAACAGTAACACGTTCCTATTTGCAGTAAATATGAAACTGGGATGTTATGCCCCAAATTGAATTGTGGAATTTAGCAAGCAATGCCTTAGCAATAAGCAATAAGGCCTTATTAACTGGGTCTGGGGTTTCTGAGGGATATCCTTGTCTGCAGTTAGACTAAGCTTCTTATAAGCAGTATTTTATCATGCAGTAACACATAGAATCTGCATCTACTGTAAAAAACATTAGCTGTTAAAACCTGGGTACAATATTTGTTGTTGCTTGTGACACCATTCCAACTTCAGCAACTCTTAATGTGTATTTTTGTTGTTGAACTTCACAACTTGTTTTAGCCCGGTTTCAATGATCCACATGTCTTTACCTAATTTGGGCATAGTATTGTATGCCTCCACCACCACTAGCTGTTTCTGAATGTGTTAAATGTTTTTTTTTCCTCTCGTTGGTATGTATTGCAACATTTTATTTGATAGTTTTATGTGGTATTTATGGGCAAAGCAATTTTGACACCTGTGTAGGCCATAACCACAAACTAAAGCGGAATTATCCATCACGGAACATGCCATGTAGAAAAAGAAATAGATCATTTCAACTTCATGGTAGACCTTTTTTGTGATTTAACTCTCATGGTTACAGGAGAAGGAAGTTTGGCAGGTTTGCCATAGCAGCTTCTCATTTGGGCTTTTTTCCTTCTTCCAAGAGCTCTTAGGAAAATATAATTCGGCTTACCTTTCCCATTAGTACTATCCTGGTTTCCATGGAAGCCTGCGCTCTCCACACAAGAGAAAGTTAACAGCCCGCTGAGGACAGTCATTCGTCCCATCAGCATTGCCAGGTAGAGTTCTAAAAGCCTTATCAAGCAATCAACATAATCACGGCTCTAAGAAACTCACATTGTAGCTAGACTTCAGCCTTTGTGATTCAAAGTATTGTGCAGACTGTATGGTTGAAAATGACTTAGTTGAATACAATTCAGCTTCTACCAAAGTAGCAAAGATGATATTAATATTGACAATACGCAGACTGTAATGGCTCTCCACAGAACATCCTCGGTTCTCTTATACTGTGCATGTTTTCAAAAGATTAAAGTCATATCCAGAAGTCAGTAAATAAGACCTCTAAGACTGTAATACAATACGATATATGATTTAAATTAATAGAGTATATCAAGCGAGATTTCTTTCCTAGCTGTGGAGGGTGAAAGTGTGGATGTCATTAAGGTTTTTATGTTTATCATTTTCTTTTAACTAGAGTTGTGAAAAGCTTGTGGTCCTGTAGACACATCACTAAAAATGTGTGTGTGGCAATGCGTGGCTCCAGTGAAGATTGAACAAAACGTGTACAAATAAAAAAAAGGATTACGTACTATTGGTCAGTTGTGTTGTGAACACTTTAATTTGGGGTTTGGGTCCTATAATTGCAGGAGGAAAGGAGTTACAGTCTTTTATAATTGTAATTTAGTGAAATTATATAACCTCAGATTCTAGTTGCTGCTGACTGAACTTGCCTGAAGCAACTATGTTAGGATTCCCAGTGCCCATGAGCTGGCCCCTTGGGAGTCAAACAGCTGTAGGTAGGATTAAAAAGGATTGTAAAGCCTTCCATGTCCTCTTTAGTGTAAATAATAAGAATGAATTGATTTCCTCCCAGTCTTCGGGCCTGCAAAACATATTCAGCTTTCCATTTTACCTATTTGAATGTTTACTGTTTAGCAGTGTTTTGTCATGACTCTATAGTACAACATGATACACTATAGGAGCCCAGAAGGCAGGTGCTGAATTGGTTTTGTGCTCTTTGGACCAGCCAGTGTTCTTCTGTAACTGAGCATAGACTAGTGAGGCATGCACCTAACATTAATCTATTATAAAAAATAAAATAAAAAAAGGTTTCATGAAAAGGGTCCAACATTTCACATCACTGTCTCATCTAATAGATTTTAATGGCGAATGTTCACTGATATATTCAAATTAAATTCCAAACTCATTTAAAACTCAAGGACTTAATACATGCAAGCATTATAGAGCTACAGCTGGATGTAGAGGTAATAGAGGTACAGCTAAATGGGAAAATCTAATTTTAACAAATAAGCCAATAGCTATATGTTGGAATAGCACCACAAAACTGCCATAGAAGACCCACTGATAAGCAGTGCTGTGTGATTATCCCATTACCCTGCTTCCACATTTATTTGCCAAGTCACCCTGTTTCCACAGACAATCTACAAACCTGTAACATGATTGCTAACCACAGCAGTCTGATGCTTCAGCAATCTGCAAAATGTTAATGTTTTCCAGAGAAGGACTAATGAATACAACACATCATCACAGCGAGAGCTCACATCCTCCTCAATCAAAATCAGAAATTGCAGTTTCATCCAAACAGTACTTTGCTCAGCTATAATTACCTATATGATAGGAGATGTGTTTATTATTAATCAGCTGTCTTGGAGTCGATATGTATTTCTAAGTTAGATACCTGCTAAAGCAAACAAGACAGTGGACTTTAATAAACGACAGGTCTCTGTTAAATCTGGTAAACCCTCTATAAACAGATAACTGAATCTAGTAAACCCTCTATAAACAGATAACTGAATCTAGTAAACACTCTATAAACAGATAACTGAATCTAGTAAACCCTCTATAAACAGATAACTGAATCTAGTAAACCCTCGATAAACAGATAACTGAATCTAGTAAACCCTCTATAAACAGATAACTGAATCTAGTAAACCCTCTATAAACAGATAACTGAATCTAGTAAACCCTCTATAAACAGATAACTGAATCTAGTAAACCCTCTATAAACAGATAACTGAATCTAGTAAACCCTCTATAAACAGATAACTGAATCTAGTAAACCCTCTATAAACAGATAACTGAATCACCACCTAATGTGATGACTCAAAAACCATTTGGCTTGTTTTGTCATATCAGTTTTGTAAGATTGTTTTCTTCATAAAATAATCAATCAGTCTTCTTCAAATAAAGTCAATCAAAAATAGTTTATTCAGGAATCAAAATACAAACAGGAGCAAAGCAAATCAAAATGTGATACATCACAGGCCTCAGCTGATGGTGTTCTGAGCTGTCCTGGTACAGAGATGGTATGGTATGGCATCAATGTTGAAGTTTCTGAGCTGAGCGAAGAAATTACTTTGTACATCACAGACATACAGCTAGCTTACGTAATTTCCTTGACCAAGTTTGGTCTTATTTCCCTGGCATGGTGTGAGACAAAACACATTAATAGTTAACATCTGTGTTTCTTCTTCGCTTCAGCATGGTCAACAGAAACCCAGATAACAAGAAGTTACATTTAAGAGTTTTGCTAAATTCTCACAGGCAGCAAAGCGCTATATCCACGCATCACAAGGTCGGACGACAAGGCTGGTGATTGCAAACTGCTGATGTGCACCAGCTATGTACAGCTTGATTTTAAGAGTTCATTAACCCTGCGTTGATTCAGAGCTGACATTAAACATGAAAATCACACAATATTTACAGACAGTTTCAATGATTTCTTTACGATTTAAGCAAGGGGTTTCATAATGGAAAGGAACAAACGGCTGATGAAACAATAAGAACTTATGCAATTTAACTGGAAAAACATCGTGTACCATTTGTATAATGTGCTATTAGGCATTCCGTGACACTTTACCTAAAATTATAGCATGTCACTTTTAACAAAGGTAAGTGATTTTGAAACCAGTTTTAAATTGGTTTAATTATGGTTCATACATGGGCTCAAAACAGCTTATTAAGCAGAAACAACTTATGCAAAAACAAAAATGTTATCATCAAAGCTGCACTCTGAGTTATGAAAAGCTAGTTACTCCCTACAAGACTAGGACAATATATAGGCAAGAGTTTCAAAAGCCTTACATATTCCCCCCTTTGAACCCTGAACACAGCTACACACGCCAAGGGTTCAAACATGCTTACCTGGGCAACGTGATGGGATTGTCTTAGGTTGTCAGGTCTGTTTTTAGCCAATCTTACCCGTCCTGGGAGCCTCATGTTTCACAATAGCATGTTTCACAGTTACTAACAGCATGCAATTTAACAGATCAACTACAATAGTGTATGGCTCAATAAGTCTGGATCTAATATAGAAAAAGAGTCCTGCAATAAAAAAGAAAAATCTCAAAAACATAAAACTCACACACAAACAAACACGTACAATAGTCTGTGACGTCACTGCTGGCATGCTTAATTCACACACAAACATTCGATCACAAAAATATTTTTTTATAAAATATTCCCGGGTACATATATCTTATTCATGAAAGAAACATTTTTCTCACAGCCAGTTTTACAAACAGCATTCTTTCTCACTCTCTCTGTAACAAGTTTTCTATGAGTAGTACAGTCACTCTAACAAACAGCGGTCTCTCTGTCTGCAGCTCTGTGCATGCATCTGTGTGCTGGTTCCTCCCTTTCCAAATAAGGTACTCATAGACCCGTATTACTCAAGAGACACTGAAATACCCATGTCAGACCATAAGGGGAATCACCAGTTAATACACATTTGCCAGATGCAAACTGCCTTGTTACTTCTGCTTAAGTCAGAGCCCGTCTGTTGTCTGGCGCCAATACCCACTTCCTCTCTTACCACAGACTGCTTCGTTACCTCTGCTTAGTATAGTAAACCAATATTTTACCCGCCCAGCCAGAGCCCATCTGCTTCTAGGAAAGGGACTTTTTTGGCTTTTCTTGTTCTGGATCTTTTCCCTCAAAAGGGGTCTTTGGGTCGGGGTTCAATGCCTCCTGGCTGGCTCGCCAATTGTAATGTTTGTTTTCTTCATAAAATAGTCAATCAGTCTTCTTCAGATAAAGTTAATTGAAAAGAGGAATTAAAATACAAACAGGAGCAAAGCAAATCAAATGTGATACATCAGTGATTTCACACACAGGCCTTCACTGATGGTGTTCTGAGGTGCCCTGGTACAGATATGGTATGTATGAACTGGCATCAGTGTAGGTGTTAGTTTCTGAGCTGAGCTTTCATGGCATTTTGTACAGCACATATATACAGCTATCTTACGTAATTTCCTTGACTAAATTTGGTCTTATTTTCCTAGCATGGTGAGAGACAAATCACGTTAATAGTTAACAGCTGTGTTTCTTCTTCACTTCAGCATGGTCAGCAGACACCCAGATAACAAGAAGTTACATTTAAGAGTTTTGCTAAATTCTCACAGGCAGCAAAGCACTATACCCACACATCACAAGGTCAAACGACAAGGCTGGTGATGGCAAATTGCTGATGTGCACCAGCTATGTACAGCTTAATTTTAAGAGTTTGTTAATCCTGTGTTGATTGAGAGCTTACATTAAACAGGACAATCACACACTGTTTAGAGACTGTTTCAATGATTTATTTTCTATTTAAAGGGCACATAAGCCAGGGGGTTCATAATGGAAAGGAACAAATGGTTAATGAAACAATAAGAACAAAACATAGTATTCCATTTGTATAATGTGTTTTTAGGCGTTCCATGACACTTTATGACACTTTACCTAAAATTATAGCATGTCACGTTTAACAAATGTAAGTGGTTTTAGAACCAGTTTTAATTGGTTTAATTATGGTTTGTACATAGGCTCAAAACAGCTTATTAAGCAGAAACAACTAATGCGAAACAAAAGTGATCATCACAGCCTTATAGTTTCATTACTTATATACCCAGACTGTATTGGAAATGTTTGCTTTGATTCAAGGAACATCTACTTTTTAAATGTATCTGTGTTTTTGTATTTTGAAACTACATGAGAACTAGTTAATTGATTAAATAAAAAATACAAAATAAACATACCAGTAAAATTAAGTAATTAAGTATCAATGACTACCCTTCTTATTCTTTTTAATAAACAAATGCTATATTTTAGAAATCTGTTTCCTTTTTATTTAAAAAAAAATTCAATACGAAACAAAAAGCTAATTTATTTATTGTAGGTTTTTATTCTACAAATTAGGATATTGCCCCTATTTAACACATAAAGCAGTTTGATTAAAGACGCAGTTGTTCCACTGAATGACCTTAAACGTCACGTGTTACAGGTTAGTGACATGATGGGTTTTTTAAATAGCTCCTGTGGCCTTCTTATAAAATATTGTTTGGTTGAGAAATCGGGTCTTTCCAAAGCTTTAGGATCTCTGCAGACCAACGTGGTCATCCGATGAACAGTCTCTTGTATACTGCTCAGGTTGTTCTTGCTCAGGTTACTTACTTGAACTAATTGACTGAAGGCTGTTAACAATCACTAATACAGATATCTATTGCTCTTCTTGAAGGTGGTGGGCGGGAATTAGCATAATCAGGGACTGAGAAGATCTGACAGAGAAGATCCCCATGTGTGCCAAAGGCAGTGTAGTGTCTCTCTATAGGGCCACAAACCATGTACTGCCCACTCCTCACTCCTCCCTTTCTTGTTTCCTGTAGAAAAACTCCAAAGATAACAACAGCATAATATGGGTGCCTCTTGACTTTATTTAAGTGGTACAATTGCCATAGACTACATACTCTTGATTTTTGTTTAGTAATTTTGTATGCAAGAAAAAAAAAAAAAAAAAAACATGATCACTTTGTTTGGATAGTATTGTTAGAAAAAGACCTTGACAGGATTGAAATGTTTGGACGGGAATAAAAAGTAATTATCTTAATGTTCTTAATTGGTTAAATGGGAAAGACAATTATCAGCTAAAGTGAGACTAGAGAAATAGAACCTTATTTTGTTATTTATGTTTTTTTAATGCTTGCAATTACGTGTGATATGGTACAAGTTTCTGTCTTCTATTTAGATGTAAATTGTCACTCATTTGGATTATGTGTGAATGAACCCATAGAAATCTGTAGAAAATATATCCCTGGTGATGTGATTGAGTCTTTGTTTTAGTGGTAATCAGCAAACATTTATTATACCACAAAGGGGGGGGGGGGTCCATGAATCACATAACACTCACCCTGCCACCCTCACCTCAATATACATGAAGTGCATCTGAGTGACATCATCTTTTCTCAGTAAGGGATTTTAATGAATATTAAGCCACCAGAGAACTGAGTAACAAGCATCCTTCTGGGATGCAAATTGGCCAATAATTTTTACAACTTATTGTTATTGACTGGAAGGAGAGAGTAGGGCTGTTTTCATGCTGTTAATCCCGTTATTTAAAAAAATGTTTTTTTCAGTCTGTGTTTATGAATTTGACATTCATGAAAAAGTTCCAAAGATTTAAAGAAGCCAAAGAAAAAAAAAGTTTAATTGATATCAAACTTTTTTTTTTAATTAATAAAACACACACTTTGAAATAACATTTGTTAAATAGGCATGAGTTCAAGTTTTGTGAAAAGGACCTATAGTGATAGTAATCCCATCTCTTCTGGCCCAGGAAATTCAGTATCTACTGTTGCCTGCAGATTTAACACTTTTACTGTAGGATCAGTGGCTTCTTGCCCTTAACAGATGGGCTATCTGCCTGGTCAGTAATCAAATCCTTTAAGGTTCAGCAGATAACTTGGTCACATATCAGGATTTTATTTAACATTTCACCCCATTTATGTGCTTTATTCCAATGTAATAGGTGAATGTGAAGGTAATAAGCCTGCATCAATCCTAAACTCGATCAGTTATTTAAAGATGTTGGTTTTTAAAAAAGGAAACGCAGATACTGTGTTTGTTTCTGGTAAATCACACAATAAATTGGTGGATGAGATGGGATTCAGGATTCAAACCCGTAGTCTCCTGGATCATTACACAAGACTGCCTGTTGCTAATCACCCCTTCGGTGAAGAAATGGTCTAATATGGACCAGATTATCAAAGCTTTACTTCATGACATGAAGATCAGTTTATAGTCATATTAAAACTAAACGTGTACACTGGGTAAAAACAAATATTTCCGAATGGCATTTTTGAGACTTTGGTGGTGCCGAAACTGTTGGTTATTTTTGTGCGTGCAAAAGCCAGACACAGCTTCTTTAAATGTTTAGAAAGCGTTCTCTAAATATCCAGAGTTCAATGATGGAAGAGGTATACAGTGGTGGAATTAAGTAGATGTTATGCTGGATTATTTTTAACATTTTTTTCATAAAATAATCTATTCCAGGCTTAATGTTGGTTCAGTTTTATGTTTAAATGAAACAGAGCACATTCTCTGCAGGGCGCACTGCCATGGGCTTAAAAGACATGCAGACTGATTCCTCTTGTTAATGCCCTATTAAGCAGTTAGATTCCTTCTAATTAACTGAGCATACTGCCACTCAAGAGAGCATACATTGAAACTATGTAGTCATTTCATGTATGTATGCGTTTGTCTGTGGTATGTATTCCTCAACTAGGAGGTAGCAAACGCAATGCAAAAAACAAAAAAATAACAGGCAAAAAAATAAAACCTAGCCTCATTCTTCACGCCACATTAGATTCAACAAAATATTAGGGTCTAGTAACACTGTCCTCCCCATATGTCCATTGCTGTACAACACCAACTGTTGTACGTAATCGAGTACATTGCTCTCAGGGATTTGGCGTGTGTTTTAAGTTAACAGAGTGTGTGGTGTATGGTGTGTGTGTGTGTGTGTTTGCTCCCCAAAGGACAGTAAAAGAAAAGCATTCTTTCACACAGAGGAACAACTTAGTTGGCAGCCCTCAAGCTGAAATGCAAAGGGGTGGAAACTCTTGTGAGTCACATGACCGCCGGCTTCCCTGCTTAGGGCAGGGCTCAGGGTTTTACAGTATCTTGTTATTATATGGGATTAGTGGGAGATGCATTCTACATGATGTAGGTCAAATGCTGGCAAGCCTGTGGTTGGAAGTAATGCTCTGTAGTGAACTTTTGATGCGGAGAGCAGGACGTGAGTTTTGAAGAGAAGGAATGAGGACTTCAGAACTATGAATTTGTATAATAATCATGGTGTTTCGTTTTTTAATCTGTGCGCTGTGTGCAGTACATTTGAAATGTATGAGTAATGAAGGCTCCATGCGGACGAGTTCCTAGGCTGCACAGTGTGGGGCCAAGCTAATGCTCCTTTAAAAAAGAGCAGCAGCAGCATCAGCAGCCGCTCAGTCCTCAAGAAAGCCCTATTGTGAGAAGTCAGGGAAGGGAGCTGTGACAATGTCCTGGAGGACACCAGGCAGGAGGAGAGGCCCACTGAGATCCCTCTCTGAAGAGACAGATTTCAGGCAGAAGCTGAGAGAAGCTGTCGCCAGGTACTGAGAACTTCACCTACCTACCTACCTACCTACCTACCGCTATATATATATATACTTGTACTCGTTAGTATGCATTATAAGAGCTGCCAATGATAATTACTTGACCTACTGCTACTTTGTTACAGTTTTGCTGTTTAACTGTTATGCTTGGCTCGTGCCATCACCTTTACTCTCTGTGATGTTTTTCTGTGAATTTTAATGCTGTAGAATTACTTACAGAGCAGTGCATTTAAAAATGGAATAACGCATAATAAACTGGAATAATGCATACTAATCGTCTGAACTATAACACTGCCAAAGAACTTGATGTTTTTCCTGTGGTTCTTTATAGGTTATTTTTAGGCTGTTGAAGTTGGTCAAATGGCACTATAAAAGTATTTTACAATTTGTCAATTATGTTGTAAATTTCCCCTGCATTGGCAGCTAGTTTATTTCAAATAACACCAATTTTAAACTCAATTTAAATGGAAGCCATCCTTCAAAATAAATGTAAATACCCTGGAACGTGCTGCTGCTCAGAATGGTACCCGTGTGTGTGCCTGGAATTGGTTCCCTTGATGAGCATGAATGTGCATTCCACAGCTCCGGTGCTAATCATAAAAAAGTCCATAAACTTCAGCTGTGATTGTGCAGTATTGGGTAACTAGTTCCTCATCATGAGTAGTATGCACATATATTTTACTTTCACTGCCTAAAATCCCTTGAGACTTTGAAAAATATTTTTGGACTTTTGAAATCTGGAGTGCTGTGAGCACATAGTAAAGAGAGGGTAATAAATGTCTTCATTCAAAGCAGAACAAATAAGTAACTAGTGTAGCGACCTTTTCATCTCCTGTTTTCTTTAGCGCTGCTCCACATTAAATGCCCTGTGAAGTTGATGGTCTGCTTAAGTCATCAGAGATGCAGGTAGATGAGGTTCCTCTGAGCTGCCTTTGAACAGCATAAATACCTTCATAGACATCAGAAAGGAATTATATCTGGCTCTGTATATTGAAAGTCTAGTCAAGTTACCTTTGTCCTTTCTGTATGGCTAAAAGTACCAGAGACCTTTTTTTTTACACAACTTTCACAGAATACTTAGATTTCTTTCTTTCTTTCTTTCACACCTGGCTACCATTCAAGACATGGTTTTAGTTAAGTAGCTCCCTGCTCCCCACATTGGATATTAAAAGCCCAGCTATACTGTATATTTAACAGCAAAGATGAATTGATAATTTCCTGCTACCCTAAAGAGTAACCAGCTACTCCATGGACTCTTCCTGTACTATGTAACACCTACTACATGTGCTGTATTGCAACACGGTGCAGTCTAAAGTAAGAGGTCAGATTTCTGGGAATGTAGGGATCACAGGGATTGTTGCCTGATTTAGTAGTTGGCGTGCTGTCACTGAGCTGCTGGCTTCATGCTGATGATGACATCTGAAAGATCAGTGACTTCACTGAAACAATGAGGATTCACAGGATTTACCCTGTCTACAGTGAAGCCGGTTCCAGTTGCATAAATATATTTCTTTTAACTGTTACACATTTACATCCTTTTACAGCAGTTAAAAGGACTTAGAACATAAGAACATAAGAAAGTTTACAAATGAGAGGAGGCCATTTGGCCCATCTTGCTCGTTTGGTTGTTAGTAGCTTATTGATCCCAGAATCTCATCAAGCAACTTCTTGAAGGATCCCAGGGTGTCAGCTTCAACAACATTACTGGGGAGTTGGTTCCAGACCCTCACAATTCTCTGTGTAAAAAAAGTGCCTCCTATTTTCTGTTCTGAATGTCCCTTTATCTAATCTCCATTTGTGACCCCCGATCCTTGTTTATTTTTTCTTTGTTCAAGACTGGATAGATTCAATTCTTTTAGCCTGTCTGCATATGACATGCCTATTAAACCAGGAATAATTCTGGTCGCTCTTCTTTGCACTCTTTCTAGAGCGGCAATATCCTTTTTGTAGCGAGGTGACCGGAACTGAACACATTATTCTAGATGAGGTCTTACTAATGCATTGTAAAGTTTTAACATCACTTCCCTTGGTTTAAATTCAACACTTTTCACTATATATCCAAGCATTTTGTTGGCTTTTTTTATAGCTTCCCCACATTGTCTAGATGAAGACATTTCTGAGTCAACATAAACTCCTAGGTCTTTTTCATAGATTCCTTCTTCCATTTCAGTACCTCCCATATGATATTTATGATGCACATTTGTATTGCCTGCGTGCAGTACCTTACACTTTTCTCTATTAAATGTTGTTTGCTATATGTCTGTCCAGTTCTGAACGCTGTCTAGATCATTTTGAATGACCTTTGTAGCAGCAACAGTGTTTGCCACCCTATTTTTGTGTGATCAGCAAATTTAACAAGTTTGCTTACTATACCAGAATCTAAGTCATTAATATAGATTAGGAATAGCAGAGAACCAAATACTGATCCCTGTGGTACTCCACTGGTTGCCTCGCTCCATTTTGAGGTTTCTCCTCTAATCAGTACTTTCTGTTTTCTACATGTTAACCACTCCCTTATCCATGTGCATTCATTTCCTTGAATCCCGACTGCGTTCAGTTTGAGAATTAATCCTTTATGCAGGACTTTGTCAAAAGCTTTCTGGAAATCTAAATAAACCATGTCATATGCTTTGCAATTATCCATTGTCGATGTTGCATCCTCACTTGTGTATTTTATTTGGCAATCAAATCTGGTAAACTGTCTGAGTATCACATCTTTGTAAATTCGTAAAATGTTATATATACAGAAAGATGTAAGCAAAGACAAGACACAAAATTATCTCAAACAAACAAAATGTGCCATGCAGTATGTGCTACTTTGTGGCATACAGTGTGTCCTACTTTGACCACAGTATTGCATTTTCAGTTGTCAATGAGCAAACTAAATACAGAACTCAAATCAAAATAGTAACACCACACTCTGGGATAAAACTGTGCTGTTCACTCCTGTGACACTAACACAGGCTTCTAGCAAAGTCATGAAGACTAAAAACATCAGCCACAGACACCTCTCCTGGGGTTTGACCCTGCAAAGTGCCTGTGCTATTGGGATAGGATCCTAATCTATTTCACGATTGTGTTCAAATGAAAAGTCTGAATTGTATGTGTCAGTAATTGCGTACATTTAGGTGGGAGCGTTCAAAAGGATAAAGAAGATATTTAAGTACAGTAGTACAATGGTGCTGATGTGTACCCAGAAACAACGGACGATACTGAAGCTTATGCTGTTTTCAGATCTTGCTCTGAGGCTAACTGTATTTTTTTTCCTCACCAGCCAGAGCAATCACAGAACAAGTATGCAAGAGGGCAGGTTTATGTAATGTGACAGAATGATAATGTATCCTTATTTACAGCTTAGATCATTGCAAATATCACAGTGGCTGTTCCATGACCGGAATACAACTCCAAAAGAGGAACATTCTGTCCAGTCATTCATAAGGTTTCACTATTTTCAAACCTATTATTTTTATGTACTTCAATAATTTAAATGGCACCTTTATATGTTCAGGTGTTTTTTTTAGGCTTCTGCAGTACATAGCAACACCCAAAGATGCCTTCAGATAGTACTTTGCTGTAAGTCATGCAGTATTTTTGTTTAGCACTTGGGGAAAAAAATAAGATGTTATGGCACCAATTAGTAATTGAAAAGCAGCAACATACATAAGAATGACTTTAATATTGCAATATTCATAATACAGTACATTCTACACTGCCTTACTCATCCAGCAGCTAAGATTTAACATAATAATTAATTTTGTTCTTCTTGTATTGGAAAACTGTTGAACTGGGGACTATTAGAGAAGTCTGGAACCCTCTACATCCATTCATTTCCTGTATGTGCTTCCTGTGAGTCACTTTCATGTGTATCTTAATGAAAGGTCAGAGTTTCTGCAAGAAAAAAAAAAAGACATTGGTCACCCGTTTTGAGACTTTGTAATGCTACCCCTTCCTAACATGCACGACAGCCTCCCGGTGTTTTATGGTTTTTTCTGAAGGGGAATTAACTTGAAACAAAGTGGTAGCTTTTCATGTTGCCATTCCTTTGCAGTTGGGAACTTTTGAGTCAGCCTGTGGGACATGTCTTCTTTTGGGAAGTATCCATAGACTTTAGAATAAACCTTATATTGTTAAACAGAGTCGGAGTTAGCGAATTTTGCAGCAGGCTTGTCTTGAAAAAGAATATTACAACTTTTTGGCATCAGATGATGGTCATGCATTGTGGCACATAACATGGACTGAGGAAACAACTTACCTATTGTTTTATCAAGCTTGAAGGATGTTATTGTGCCGCTGTTAAAATGAAAGTACATGTGCCAGTGAGAGCTGTGTTGTTAAGATACTGCTGATGGGGCAATCAGATCATTTTCCCTGGAGCTTGACCTGTATCAGGTAAGTTTGACTGTCAAATGTCTGTGCATTGCATGTTAATTATAGGTGATGACCATAACCACTTACTGCTCTAGTTTGCTGTATTTAATATTCATGTGTGGCATTACCAGAATTGTTTATTTCTGTACGCTCTAATTTTTAGTTATACAGTATTACTCATTGAAATCTACAGTCATTAAATAGCAATCCTGTCTTTTCCTTGTTAATGCCAAATAATAACAAAGTGCTCTAATGCGTGTATATACACATTTTCTAAAGTTTCCAGTTGTTTCCAAAATCAAACTCCACCTGACGTTTCAAACTTCAAAATAGACTAGAAAAAAAAGCTAAATGAAAGGGGGCTTGCTTAAATAACTCATCAATTACGTGCCAATAAACCTGGTGTGTTTTTGAGGAGGATTCAGATGGTTTAGTGGTGCAAATATTGTGTGGTGCGGTGAAATCTGTGTAAATCAATGATACAAGAACTGAAAGATGCTTGGGTGTCAGTGTAAGCAGATGGGACTGGACAACTCCAAAACTAAGTTAAAGAACATTAGAAAGTGAGTCTGATTAGTTTTATTCAGAAACGTAACATAGTAGTAAAAATGTGTTGTCAAAGAAGCCTTTGTGATGTCTCTGATCAAACGCAGACAGTTTTCATTGGATTTTGAAAGTCAATGGCAAAGAGATTACACTTACAAAACATGTTATATGAACACTCCATCTGCTGAACATTTAAAAAAAAGTAAAGTTTAGAGTAAACTGTATATTGTTCACAGACAACGTTTTATTTTCAACAGAAATCCAAGAGACAGCTGACTACTACTATTATTGAGGCTGGTCTGAGATTTCACATGTTTGCATGCCTGAATCCACATGATACGAGTCACTCAGCCAGTGACCCAAACTATCACTGTGGCAAGATTCCAGAGCCTGGGGGTCATTTCCTTATTGATGGGTTTAGTATTTACCATCTGGGGAGGAGTGCAGCCAATCATGTATGTGTCTGAAACTACAACAAAATGCTTTGGCTAATTTACACAAGAGGATCCATCCTGTAAAATGATGGTAACATGGCACATCTGTTGCTATTAAAATCAGTGAAACTTGTAAAATCAGACCATAGGCCCACATTCCTCTATGAGTGTGGGGCACACTAAAATCTAATTATAACATAAGTTAGGAGGTTTAAAAAATATGTTGTTTGTGTATTGTGCTTCTAATGCATGTGCCAAAAATGCACTGGTAATGTGCTGTCCAGGATTTTAGAACAGAACTGGGAATCTTAGGGTGAGATGTAGTACAAAAATAAATACATAAATAAATAAATACAGTATCTGTCTTATTTCCTTGCTCAATGGCAGCTTTCAATCACACTTTTTAGATGTTTGATATGTTTTTGTTTTAAATTAAGGGCTTTTACCATTGTACTATTGTCCTCTATCTGGAAGTTTAATGGGTTTGTGCCCAAAATAGCATATATTATAAACTACAGATGCACATGCTTTTCTGATTACATCTGCCTCCTAGAGATATAACGCTATTGGGTTATGATTTACTATGCCATTGTCTGTTTCTTCGAAAGCATAAAACCCATGTGTTTTATTTAATATTTTCTATCCAGGATTAACCACAAAATTACAGTAAGAATAAAACAAGACACAGCAGTGAGCATATAAAGAAGCATATAAAGAATAAAGAGAAAGTAGTAATGATATACTGTATGGTTCTTGCAAGCACATTTAGAGCAGGGAGTTCTAACCCCACATGTCAGACCATCTCGAATTTTAATGAAAGAAACATATATCTGTAAAAGGTTGAGTTCTTTTTAAGTAGGATCTGTAGGGGCCACCTGGAAGGAAAGGTGTAGTTCAGGATTGGCACTGTTTTATATCGGATTCTCTGAAGTCACATGCACTGGTTTAAACAGTGTTCCGTTTCCAGTCTCTGTGAAAGGGTGTGCAGCAATTTAAAATACCCTACTGGAATTTAGAGCTGAATATACAGAACAGGAATCAATTCAGACAGGGTAAAGGCAGTCAGGTGTGGGGTTTATTCATCAGAATACCTCGACCTTTACAGATATACAGCTATGTCCGAAAATTTTTCATCTCCTAGACTTTTAGGATTATATATGAAGATCATTTAGATCTTTTATTTAACATCATGCAATCAAAGAAACAAAATGATATGGCAAAAGTCTACCAGAAGCCATAGTAGTAGTACAGTAAATGTTAGATTTTAAAATGTTACATTTTTCATTTTTGTTAAGTATAAGGAAAACTACAAAGCGGTATGTAATTCAATATGTTAACATAACATTATTCAGCAGGTTAATCATTCGACTTTATAAAGCAAAATGTGTTTATTCTACAGGGTGATGCAAAAGCTTTTGGCCATAGCTATAAATCTGAAGGGTTAATGTAGTTGAGTTATTGTTTTCCTTTCTTTTTCAGGGTGGCTACTAGGACTTCAAATGTAATGACCGTGACAGAGTACATCCTGTCGTGTTGCACACAGGTTTAAAATTCAAAGAGTTAGTCAGCGGAAATATGGGATTATCAAAAGGGTGTATTATTTAATATCTTTAGAGGCTTGTGTCAGCTTTATTGCATTGGAAGCCTTCAAAAAACAATCAGGTAAGGTGAGACCTATACAGTGAATGTACTCTTCATATACAAATGATGCTGCATTAGTTATAATGAATACTGTACTGTAATTCAGAACTGTACCATAGGGTAGCTTTAAATACCATATAAACAAAGAGCGAAGTAGGAACGTCAGAATCCTTAACATAATATAGAAGGAATTTGAACTAGTTGGCTCAGCTGATCACTCAGTTGCAAAAGTGCATTTCCTAATGTATCTTTGAGAAAACACTATCCTGAGTAAACGCATCCAGTAAATAGCTAGCAGAATTTAAAATCAACAAGGCATCTAACTGAAATGTATACAAGGGTAATTTTCCATAAAATTCTTATTTACAAATGTTCCATTACACAAATCACTGCAGAAAATGTGGAATGTATTTAAGTCATCAGATCCCTAAAAGAAACAATTTTTTCATAAAATCTGGTGGTTTAAAATGTTTTCCTGTGCTGATCTGTTTGGAAGATTAAGCAGGCAAGAAAGATACTAGGTTTGTGTTGCATATCAAGGCTTTTAGCGTTACATAAATCCCTTTTCTTGAGACTAATTCTAAAGCAAGGCTAGCATGCTGAGGGTTGAGTGTTACTGGCGTTTCACAATACATGTTTTTTTTATAGATGGATTTTCAGCGTATAATCGGGTTTTAGGGGCTCTAAGAGTGCACCTTGAACACTTACTATTTCACAGCCGTTTGTCATTATGTTTTAGTGGATCTAATTAGTACTTTTAGTAGGGTTTAAAGCAAGAAAATGGCAAGATTTCTATGCCCTTTAATCTCACTAAAGCCAAATGTTTTGCCATTAACTCTTCCATGCTGTATATTGTGTTTGTGTGTGTAGTACCAAGCTCTAGCCAGTAGAAATATCAAGTTCAGAGGCAACAGTTTGCCACACCTGCACAGAGTCTAGTTTGTAATACCTTTTATCCTGGTTAATGAGATCCCCAAGTAGTATGTTCCCGGCTTAACAACTTGTGTAACTCAGCCGTCAGAGCAAATGAGATCTCTGGCATGTCTTTAATTTCACTTTAATTTCACTGCAGTTCGGACGTCTGCAAAAGACGACTGCAAAAGAACGTGACTCGCAGATTAGCTGGGACTTTCTATGCAGACTGAAGTCACAAAGTCTTTCCATTAACACTTGATTTGAAATCTCCCAAGTTACATTGGAACTAACACACACATTCCCCACTTAAATCTTCAGTTCACATTGAATTCAAATGAAGGAAACACCTATTATTAATACTGTACATTCAGTGACCCTACTGTATGTCTACTCAGTGCTATCATTGTTCATGATCTATTCATGTTAGGTTCAGTGACTGATATCAGTAGTTACATTGTTATTAATAGAACATACAGTAAACAGATAGAACTGACCTGGTCCTGACTACTGTATGAGATCAATACAACTCTTCTAAGAAATACAAGGCTGCTTTAAATGTCCAGTGCTCAATTTCACAGTACAGGTTAAAAACCTTGGCCTGGCTAATCCCTCCTTGGTCTGGCAAATGTAATTTAAAAAGTCTTCAAATCCTCGACCCTTAAAAATAGGGACAATATATCTTTGCAGCTGCATCACTTGCTGGAATCTGAACTGCTCAGCTAATGTGTCACAATCCTATATAGAAGACCAAAGGACAGCGATTACTCAGTGACACAATTTAAGATGGCACAGCTACAGCTACAGTACCAGAGTTCCAGGGTTTACAACTGGGATTGCAGTTGATAGTCAGCTTGGCTCATGATGAACCATGGCTCCATCTGATACTGAACTCTGACCAGTGCCAGAAAATCAAATGCACACACTGCACTGCTTTTTTTTGGGGGTGGGGGGGGTGGGGGGTGGGGGGGTGGGGGGGTGGGGGGGGTGGTACACATTGCCAACTTTTCAGCAGTAAATCTTGAGTAATGATCTAAATAATTCCAAACTGTTTACAAAGGTTTGCACACAACCAGACAGAGCAAGTCTACCATAAAGTAAAAATAACAGTGTCGCCTTAGAACTCTTTTGGGGGGGGGGGGGGGGGGGGGGGAGGGGGGCTATTCATGGCCAGTATTTCAGCACAAAAAAATTGCATAACTATCTCTCAATCTCTAATCACTAATCAAATATAATAAAGCTGGTTTGCAAAACGCACCATTGACATTCATTTTCTGCCACAGTTTTGGCTGCAGACTGTAAGCAACTTCCTCCAACTAGCAATTAGAAAAATCAGTGTGGAAACCAGAGGTTTTACTGTACATTTTTTTAATATGTGTGGTTTTCATTTTATTTTTTTTAAAAAGTAGTTGTTTAGTTAGTATCCTTTAAGAACGTCTAACTATGGTTGACCATATGACCAAAAAATAATGGATGGCCATCCATACACTGAAATATAGTAGAACATTAACGAAAGCTGGGGGCTGCAAATATACTGTATATGTTTGTGGTCAAATATACTTAATCTCCTAATATTAAAATGTATTGATTCACAAAGTGTAATTTTAATTAAGGAATTAATTGTGTTGAAATATTTATGGGGCAGATGTTACTTCAAACAAGAGAGACATATTTGCCACCCAGATGCATAATAGCCAGAAGAGTGTGTGTGTCTGTGTATACAGTGCCACTTGGCAACATTCGCTGAACAGGCATTCACATGTAAAAATGTGAGTGAAGAAATCTCTTTTCTACTCCTCTTGTGGGTTTCTGCTCTGATATCCTATACCTGCCTAGAGGAATTTTAAGAGCTTTGGGTATTCAAGAGTCATTTCAGACAACCTGCTGAATCAGCATTTAGAAAAGGTCTCACTCATTTTATTCCAGACTGTTTAAGATCTGGGCACTTCCAACACAGTCAGATCAACCCCTGGGTACTGAACAGCTTGAGATTATTTTTTTATTTTTTTATTTGTGGGTTGCTATCTTGGCAGAAATGTTCAGTGTCAATAGAAGTAAAATACAGATCATGAATTACTATTAGATGGTATTTTGTGCACTTTCCAGCATTTGCATGTATGTTTGTACCTGCAGTATACCTATCCATACCCATATCCATAAACAGAAACATATCCCTAGACATATCTATATTCACATTTGTACAAATACATTTTTGCGTAATTGTTGCTAATCTTGGTGCTGTAAAACCTATGAAATAACCAATCCAACACAGGGACTGTTGTCCCCTGGGCAGAGTCAGAGCTGATTAAGGTCAGCCTCAAAGCAGAAGTTACTTCAATCTGCTGCTGAGCCCTGCACTCCCTGCACTGAAGTGGAGATTACAAGCGTTTTATTCTTATTCACATTTGGCCAACAGATGGGGTAGCTATTCAGTATGCATTTTGCCAGCACTTGCACGCATCAAGTGGAAAATTCACTGCAATAAAAATAAGGATAATGTCAGCAAGCATTAGAATACGATAAGTGCGCCCGAATGTGTTAGACACAACGAAAAATAATAAGGGAGGGCTAGATTTGGAGAATCCCGTCAAAATGCAGTTCAATCTAACCGCAAATGTCACTTTACCAGGAGTCATGAGAATTTGTAAAGAATAGCACATTTCTGTTTCTAACACTAAACAGTGGCCATATTCATAAAAGATGGGGTAATAGGGGCTCCTGAGTGGCGCATCCGGTAAAGGCACTCCACTCGGAGTGCAGGGTGCGCCCTATAGCTTGGAAATAGTTGGTTCGAATCCAAGCTGCCACTTGGCACTGCCCAATTGGCAAAAGGCTGCCTGGGATAGGGGTTAGGTCAGCTAGGGAGTCCTTGGCTCACCACGCACCAGCGACCCCTGTGGCTGGCCGGGCGCCTACAGGTCTGCCTTTACGCAATTCAGAACAGCGTGGTCCTCCGACGCTGTAAGTTCTGGATATGGCTGCACGGCGGGCTTGCAGAGTGAACTCGTCCCAGTTAGTTCAGGGGTTGTAGCGGTGAGCCAGGTTAAATAATAATTGGACATTGGACAAACTGGAAAATGAATAAAAATAATTGTTCAAAAAAAAAAAAAAAAAAAAAGATGTTAAGTTACCACAGCTAATATTAGATCCAATGTCAGATCTTTCAACACTTGATTAAAATGACACATTAGTTACAGTGGGGTTACCACTGAATTAAAGCTATTTCTAAGGCTCTGAAACCGCTGGTTGATGCTCGTCTCGGAGGGTGCGGGTCTATCCATCTTTCACTACACTTTACCCAATGCCAAGTCCATACCGCCAGGAATTGGGCGGGAATGGCAGATGTAAGCCGACTTTTAATTGGATAATTTATTACACATACTATTTTCTTTAAATTCATTTGTTCTCATTTCATTTTCAGTGATCTGATTGGCATTTTTTTATTATTACTATTGGCTTAAATACATGTTCCTAAATGCAGAAATTATTCTAGGAAATGATATCACTAAGATGCATCTCATTCTCCGTCTGGTCTGAGGCACGTGTTAGTTATGATGCCGGTAAGGGTCAATTATTGCACAATACAGATTTATGAATCAGACGAATATGTTAATGAGAAAATTGGTCTCTAAGGGCATGTTATTCTAATGTTACAATGAGTGATGTTTTCTGACGGTAAAGGGTGTTTATGCATCACCCGATGAAATACTGTCATGTTAAACACTATTACTGTCATGGTAAAGGAGACGCTAAGTTTTGTGAATATGGGCTAGTACATTACCTGGTAGCACAATATTCAAGTCTAGTTAAATGGTTGATAAAAATAGATATTGTCAAGTGTTTGATTCCAGAATTTCTTAAAACAACAAAAAATACAGTGTTTAATAAAGATGATACCTTTATTTGATATAAAAACACAAAGGCAGTACTTTACACTTATTTATTGATGGTAAAAAAAAATAAAATAGGTGCAATCTAGTATCATCATATTTAATTTACTATTTAAATGTTCTCAGTAAAATATTCATTCTATGCCTCATAGTAACTGTACAGGAGAAATATCAAACCTTTAACATTTACTGTTCATTTTCAGGAACCTTCCCAATTACCCCTTCAAAACGATAGTGCTATCTATCATATATTTTATAGCATTGCTGACTTTTGTGTCTCGTTCTTTTTTCCACAGGGTGGAAGAGACTGTGCGGAATTTACTGCAGAACCAGGGGGCCCTGGATCAAACTGCTGTGGACACGGTGGACATTATGAAGGTCTATAAGGTATTTTATTAGGGGCAGAATTAACAGCTACCCTGGCCCTTTAGAAAGAACACTGGAGTCCTGAATGTGAAGCCATGTTAATGCACTTCAATTACAGAGACTAAAAGGTTTCCATTTTTAATAATACCAAACAGTGAGTTCCTGCGATTAATGTGTGTTCTGTTCAATTAAACAAGTTTAGTCATTTATGAAACCACAACTTTTGAAAAGAGTTTCAACAAAACTCCATCCTAAAGGTTGAAGCCCTGTTAGAAGCATTTGCAATTTTCTGAAATGGAGCGACAGTACCACCCTAACCAGCATATATCACAAGGGGCCTTCAGATGCAAAAAAAAATCCTTGTGGTTAAAAGAATGTCTGGAATCTAATTTTGCACATAACAAAACTAAACTGTCACTCCTCACATCCTGTACAGTAGTTCAAGTCATGTTCACTGGCTGCATGTGTTCCCTAGAAAACATGTGGCTGTTTAATCTCCACATTCATATACAGCTCTAAGTGACTGTTGTCAGGTACAGTAACCGCCAATATTTATTTAGCTGATGTCCATGTAATAACTTTAATGAATGCGAGTTTGTCAATGCAATACAGCAGTTTTAAGCTTCGTTCATCATTGATTACATTTTGGCCATCTTGACAGCAACTAATAAAAGAGACCGTAAAAGAGGTTTACAGTGCTTGCACATTCAAACTGATTAGCCCACTGTTATTTATCAAGGTCAAGGAGTTAGCAGAAATAATTTGCGCCTTGCACCTTGCACACTCCCATAGGTGGGAGTGTGCACATTGGTGTGTTTTACTGTCTTAGACATCCATTCTAGTTAATGAACAACCTAACTTTAAGAGTAATTCATTCGTGTACTGTTGTTGCAAGGTCGGATATTGTTGACAAATGTATTGCTTTAAGCCTTTTCAAATGGAAATGAGATACTGTAGAGCTTTATTGAAAGAGTTACAAATACACAACCTTGTGAACAGACACTGATGTAGGTCTGTATCAGCAGAGCTAAGAGATGCATTAGATAGCATAAATTATGCATAGGTGAATCAGTTATCTAAAATTCCACAATTTATTGCTAATCGTTTGTTTGCATGTAAGTAATATGAATAAAACTGCTTTGCAGCTGCAGCCTGTGCATGGTTTTAAATCTTTAATTGATTATATTGATGTTATGTGGTGAATCCTGACACAGTTGTAAAATGGCAGGTCCTTAGGCGAATCACATAATGTCATTGTTTTGCATCTAAGGATATTACACTCGTTCCATTCATCACGCTGTGGTCCTAACTGTCAGGAGATGCAAATGAGAGCGTTTGGAAGTATGGGGGGAAAGTCGCGTTGTAATGAATACTGGGGGGGATAGTATATTGTGAATGCAAATTACTCACAGTTTCTAATTCATATTTAATTAGCAGAAATATCACTTATCCTTTTAAAGGGCTGGTTGGATCTATGTTGGATCTAACATGTTACCTTGGGAATGTGACATTTTTTAACTTGCCCTGAATATTTCTGATTGATGGAGGGGGTAATAAAGAAATAATCAGCGGTTTTATCGCTGTAAATGTGTGGGTGAGATAGAACGGCTGATAGCCAGTGATTATTTAAATGACAGGCTCAAAGGGAATAATGGGAGAACATTAATCAGCATGAATAGATTCATGTAAATGGGGAAGTGCATTTATAACGTTCAAAAAAAAAAAAAAAAGTACCTGCATTAACTGGACCACAACCTATCTGACGCAGGCCAGTGCTGAAATCGTTTGTAAAGCCAGCTGATTGCACTCTACCAAATATATTAAACTGTCGGGTGAAAGAAAGTGCTACAGTAATGGTTTCTAACACAAGAATACTCGGCACAGCAGGGCCTGCTTCATCTGAATACTGTGAACAAGCTGTTAACACACCAGTCTAAAGCACAGCTGACCCTATCGATAGAGGTGTTGACTGAGCTTGACTCTTAGATGAGCAACTACATAACCGTGTTACAGCTGTCCAAAAAACAATGGGACTCCATTCTTACATGTAAATATAATGTATGCCTGTCTGTTTACAACATTCTTCTTAAGCCCTCTGATCAGTAAGCATACCGTTCTGGCATGTTCATGCTGAGCTAACTGCTGTCTTCTGCATATTAAACATCTTTAAGTCCAGGAAGATTTGAAGCAATAACGACTCAATAGTTTCAATATTTGAACTTTGCTGTGACACATTGCTGTTTGGTTTGAGAATATAATTAGCTGGCGTCCAAAAGACTTTTATTAAAACTGTGAGCATGGAACGGAGTTCCAAAGTGTTGCTATATGAATTTGCAAGAGTATGCAGTATTATAATGGCTGGTTTAATTAACAGTTAGCTACAAGCAACAGATACATCCAACGCAGAACTCAGAGGATTATCAGGAGTGTTTTTTTCAGGCTTGCTTCCCAAACCTGAACCTCAACCCTAACTCTAATGCTAACTCCTATCCTTAACCCTAACCTTAACCCTACCCTAACTCGAGCCCTAGCCCTAGCTCTAATCCTAACCTTAACTCTAACCCTAAAACTAGAAAATGCAAATAATTCATGAATATATGTGAACATACTGCAAGTAGGGATTTAAATAATCATTATCTGTCCGGCATTGATTGAGCTGCTCTAGAATCCCTGCTCTTCTGCTCCTTCCGCAGGGTAAACTTTCCGAGGGAGTCAAAAAGCCAAAGGAAGTGGTGGAAGACCTGAACCTGGCAGCAGAGGTGGATTACCCCAGTGAAGGCAGCGGGAATGAGGAGGAGAAGGACAAAACCACGCTGCTTCTGGAAAGGCTGCGAGCATTAGAGGTACACTACAGTTCAGAATTTAATCATCTCACTGCATCCCAAACAGGGTTAACAAATGTGCAGGGCGGTTATGAATATATAATAGGAATGCAAAATGCTTTATTATTAGACTTTACCAACATATTAAAAGCAATTATTCTTGATTATCTGGAGCCTTGAGCGAGGAACTAGATCCCTTAGATCCCTAAACAGTATTTAATTTCTCTGTGTTTAAAATCCTTAGGAATTTCACACTAATGATACCTTAGGTCTGTTGTAGTCAAATACCAATTAATCAGTAAAGATTCTAAATGCTCAGAGAACTTATTTTCAACCCAATTTTGATGTAATAAGACATTGCAAGATTTCAAGAAGGAACTTGGTCAGGTAGGGCCAGATTCTAGATGGTCACAGGGCCAGATCACCCATGAAAGCCAAGCCTGCTCAACGGCCTGTACATAACAGATACCGGAGCCTGACAATAATTCTAGAATGAATCTACATAAAACAGCCCCGGTGAGCGGAATCCAGACAGCCATTAACCAAAGCACTGACGTTAATTGCACCTAATGATAATTGGAACGAAGTGCTCTTAATTGCACGTTGGTTTAATGCTATGTTCCCGTTCTTGCGAATTATATAGAAGGATATAAATTACAGACTAGTACTGGGGTTAGAAGGAAGAGAAATCCTATTAATTAAAAGTCACATACAGTGTCTAAATAAAATCTGCTGTTTTATTGCATACCATTATACCAATGATGGATGCATTATTTCTTTGTGTAAACAGAAAATCAAAGCCTCCTTCTGTGTAAGCAGGTGTGCTCTTTCTTAGGTGCTACAAAGTGCTTTTAAAAATGTTTACTAAAAACACAAAACACTAAAGCAGGTTACGCAAAGCATATCATCTTGAATGTATTGGAACAACAAAGACTGAGACTTACCCAGAAAAAAAGAGTTTTCTAATAAATGTTAGTACTGTAAATATACACTGTGTGAACTCACATATGCTATCCTATTAAATATACAGTCAACCTCGCTTAACTCGACACCCCACGGGATGCCATTTAGTGTTGACTTATCCAAGGTGTTAACCACGGGTGCACATGAGCCATGGCATTAACATGCATATAACTAACAGAACTCACACATTTACAGTATTTCAGTATTTACAAGTTTATTTTTAGTTAAATGTCCTTAAGAAAATGATTGAAAGAACTGCAGTGAATGAATCAATAACAGTATACAGTACTGTACAAATTCGGTGCAACTCGTATAGTTTGAAATTAAGTATTCATAAAATAACTACAGCGTTATTTTTACGAAAACAATCCAACCACAAACTGTGCGCAAACTGTTCACTACACTTTTAGGTATTCGCTTATACTGTCTAATTTGACAGTTTAAAGTTAACAAATGTACATTATACAGAATTAACTCGGTGAACAAAAACAATAATAAACAACTTACAGTTTCACACAAAAATATTTGCCGATTGCTGACAAGCTTGTTATCCCGAATAACCTGAGCTTTAAGCCAATTGAACGAGAACTAATTTTTCGCTTCTCACTAAACTGACACTGTAACCAGCTTCACTTGGTAGTTGCGAATGAATGAATGAATGAATGCGCCGTTTTGTCAGAGGTCAGTCACGTGAAACGTTGAGTTATCCACAAGTCTTTTTAATTGTTTCTATCCCTTCGGTACCGGGAAGTGTCGAGTTAGGAGTAAAGCATGGAGTCGAATTAAAACATTTAAAGAGGCACGGACTAATTCGGGACTAAGACTGTCTGTCGAATTAAGCGAAGGTGTCGAGTTATTCACCAGTCGAGTTAACTGAGGTTGGCTGTATATGACAGAAATATGAATTATTTATACATTCTCCTCATGTCCATATTCAATCTTATTTCCAAAACAGTCGGCGCCGCTTTATCGGGACGCCTCGGGAGAAGTAAAAATATCCCGAATAAGCAGCTTTCATTTAATGAGAGGCCAAATTAAACAAGAGGCATTTGAGTCGACCTTAGTCACATTTTTTTTTGTTTATAAATGAAAAGAAAAAGAATGAAATTACATCACATTATGCTTAAATGTTAAATACATCCTTTAAAATACGAGTTCATTTTTTTTTTATTCCTAAACCAAATTAATCGCTGTTTTTTTATTTCTACGTGAAATGAAAAATAATAAAATCCCATGTTATCACAAGGCGAGGCACCGACGATGTTGATACGCCAGCTGTACTGACTGCACTGTGTTAGGCGAACCTGTCTTGCTCTGAAAAGCGATCTCCGTTCATCATTTCAAAATACTGTATCCCAATTAAATGAAGTCACGTCCCAATTAAACGACATAAATTACATTGGGAAGAACTATTTCCCAGAGTTGAATCCTGTGAAGACTTTCTTGACTTTTATATGTCTACACTTACAAGATGTACAGGATGTACATTAATTAAAAAATCCAGCATTGTCAGAGAGAGTTCTAACCCTTCCTTTCTTCATGTGCACAGGTCACTTGTAACTTCCAGGCTTTCCTAATTTGAGCAGTCCTGCTTGAAACAGCAGGAGAATCGCTTAGTATTTTTTCTAGTGTTTTGCCACCAGGTCCTATAGTGCTAGTAGTGGTATAAAATAAACGCTTCTATGTGGTTCTTACAATCACTAATGAAGACCTTTAACTGTTCTATGGTTCTGATTAATGGTCGGTCATTGTGAGGGCATTGCACTGTACTTTAGCACAGAGAAATAGAGGCAACTACAGTTTCATTTTTAAAATGTTTTTTTAGAAAGCCTGCTCTATTCTTTAGCCAACTAGCTCACATCATCATTACTGTTAAACACCCCTTAAAAACTCTAGGACCCTGCAACACATCACCTCAAGGTTCAACCACGTAAAAATTTACCAGAGAGCAAAGCAAGATAAAGAATTGTGAGCTAATGGTTCCATATTTACTGCCACTCGGATTTAGATTTTGCAGTATCCAAGACAACTTGCCACGCTTTAGTGACTTATACAAAAAAATACTGTATATTAGAGAAAGTCTAGCTTTAATGAAAGAGTCAGTAGAGCTGCTAATTGCTTTCGTTTTCCTGCCAGGTCATGGCAAGTGAAATAGAATACTGCCCGTGGTGGAAGTTCATTGAATTTGGACAGTGTGGCAAAACTGCGGTGCAATATACCAGCATGAGAATGGGCCCTATTTTAAAGCACTTGCAAAAGCTAATAAAATAATGTATGCATGTGTTAATTGCTATACTGTTAGAATTGTTTTTTTTCCCTCTCTGAATGCGTCTTTGAGTTTCACAAAGGACCCATTTAATATTACAGCATTAATGCTAAATGCTATGTTTGCGGTATGCTGCTATAGACTTCCACAAATTCCTATCTGATGTGTTCATAATGTGCATTACTATAATATTCTCATGAAACGAGAATGAATCACAAGTCACATACAGTGTCTAAATAAAATCTGCTGTTGTATCGCATATCATTATACTAATGATGAATGCATTATTTCTTTGTGTAAACAGAAAAACAAAGCCTTCTTCTGTGTAAGCAGGTGTGCTCTTTCGTGGTGTCACAAAGTGCTTTTTTAAGTGTTTATTAAAAAAAAAAAATAGTTCCATAATATCAAGCAACATTCATGGTCTAACTTTAGAAGTGCTGGCCTTAATATCACCACTAGTCTATTGATGTTAAGCGGCAGGTACTGTATGATGAGCTAAAGTTGCCATACAGAATACTGACATCCAGTTTAATTTCTAAAGACCTAGCACTTCTAAAGATGTAGAACTTTCTCCAAATAATACTAAAATAACCACTGACATGACTTTATAAATGTACAACCCCTCTTTTGAACAGAGTGTAGATCCTACAATATATACTCTTTCATCCAAGTTCATTAATCTTAGCTGTAGCCAATTTAATCACCAATTACTCAACTGGAGCAGCAGCAACGTCTTAAAGGTGCAGCTACCATTCTTACAAATGGAAATATTTTTTAAAAGAACTATTGTACAGTTTTTATTTTCTAATGCTGTAAGATCTGAGACATTTGTAATTAGTAAAGGAAACAGTTATCTGATCACATATAAAAGACGGCTCTTGCACTGTGTTGTACATGTAGTTTCTCTGACTGCATGAATCTCTGTCAAAGATTTGAATTGGTGCCAGACACACACTCACAATGAGCTGGATATGATGTTGGCTTACTCCCTTGCATAGTAGTGGCAGTCTGGGCTCACATCACAAAGCTGTAGTACTGTATTCTTACTGGCATATTTGGAACACTTTACCCCCACAGATAGTGGATTAAGCACAGAAAAGCAGTTGGCATCTCTCCCCGTCAGAAGGTGCTTCCCTCTAATCAGCGCACAGCCAACATGGATATACTGTGTTGTGAAGCCAGGCTGTGCACTTTGCTCCAGGTGCACCTTGCTGTGCAAAGATAAAAGGGTTCTCATCTTCTAATCCATACAGTCCTGTAGCACCTGTGAGCATAAGGTAAAATAAGTAGAATAAATATAAAAGCAGCCTTTTGTATTACAGCCATTATATATCAATGGCTAGAAAACCCTTCTTTGTTTAGTGCAGCTCTTCTGATCAAACACCGTTGTACATATTTCAAACCTGAAACAGCTCTGCAGATACCCCGGCTGCTAACAGCACAGCCCTAATGAGGGTGCCTGTGTGCTGTGTACCCACAAGACAGCTGTATTATCCCAGTGGAGAGAGTAAGGTTGTAATTGCAGAAGGTTTTTGTAAAAACCCAAACAGATATTGAAAAGAAGCGGTTTTCTATAAACTTAATTGCTTTTTATCAAGCTACTGTACTCGGGTTGTGTTCATTCAGGTGCCAGGCAATAGGCCTAAAGCCATCACAATTGGTATCTCTCCATGTCAAAAGTAGCAACAATATATTGCAATAGGCTGCCCTGCACAATGTCAACTGCTTCATTTATGGTATTGCTTTGTTTTGTTTTTGTTTGTTTGCACCATTTTTCTTTGACTGTGCGTTTTGAAATATATATTCTACACTAGAAGGCATATTAAAAGTATGCCTTAGTGACCAATGATAATGTAATTGCCTCGTTAAGGTACTCAACAGGCAAGCCCAGGTGATCCATTCCAGACAACGAAATATGTTAAAAAAAGGTCTATCAGGCTATTTAACAATGTTCATTGCAGACTACTTTCTGCAAGACTGTGCCATAGATCGAAATTCAAAATGGAGCCAATCTAGGACATTTGAAATAGGAGAACAGATTGGAATGAAAATTGCTTTTTAAAAAGTAAGCATTAAAATGTATTGTTGTTATCATTTCCTCTGAGCTGCAGCAGAATGCAAACGAGAATTTGAAGAATCATATACATTTTAATTTGCTGTTTTCCCATCCTTACTATTTGGTAAATGCAGCAGCATTAGAGCATGGATAACCTAATAAAAGTGAGGCATTGTCTTATATAAAGGCAGAGTGACACAATAAACACAAAAACACGTATTTTCTGTTTTTCAATGGATTTGAAAAGCAGCGACAGGGGGAAGATTCCAATTGAATGGCCCAATTCATGTGAAGCAAATCACATTGCCTGTGGGTGACTGGGCGTCAAAGGAATCTTTAATTAACTTGGTCACAAAAGCACTCACTTCTGCTACTGAGAGCCCCTCCTAGGTTTTGCGTCAGTCGTATAAACAGTTAATTGTGTGATTTTGCCCTTTTAACATCATTGATTTATGAAAACAAAACTTTTTGTATGGATGAAAGGGACTTCCAAAGACTTCAACGGGGTTATCAACTGATGCATCAGATTTCCAAATATAGCACGGTGAAATGCAAATCCCAAACCACACTATAGTTTATTCAAACAGCCCAATAAATTAATTTCACATCTACATATTTCTACATTTTTATATAACAGGGAATTTGTTTTTGATGTTACAAACCACATGTCCCCACGTTAAGTATACTGTAAACTTTAGATGGATCGTAGATATTCTTGGTCAAAAGGAACTGGAATATGTCAAGTGCATTCTATATAATTAAAATCACATAGGCAAGTACATTTTTGGTCTCAAAGATGAAACGTATGAACCACAAAGCTTTTGTTTGACACTTTTACAACGAATGAAATGGAAACTGAAGCAATTAGCCATTCTTTCTTTATGACACTATGAAGTGTACCTGAGCCTCATTAAAACATGTCTATATTGGAAAATTAAAATATGACAGAAACAACAACTGTGTCATCGTGTACAGAAAATGTTCAGAAAAATATGTCACACTAAAGCTAATTAGGCAGGTTGCTGAAACATTGTTATTTGCAGTATGCCACATAAAGGTATTGTGAAAAAAAGATAATGGATCTGTCATATGAATCAGGGTGGCTTTTTTAAGTTCAAGAAACAGCTGCTGATATGACATGTGGTTATTTTTAAGATATGCCCCTTTCAACTAAAAATTGCATGTTTTGTGTCAGCTGAGCCAATTTCCAGATGCATCCCACAGCAGTTAGAGGAAGTATTAATTTATACTTCATTTTATTTGTTTTGTACACTGAAAAGTTTCACAATAAAGGTCAGTTTTTCATCTTATGAGAGGTCTGTTCAGAAAGTTATAAGACTGAGACAAGTGCAGTGCAGATGGGACACTGAGCGGAGGAGTGGGCTGGTCTATAATTTCTGTTCAGGGATGCTTCAAAGTTAAGAAAACTTTGTTACGTCTAAAAGATTTATTGTAATCTTCAACAATTATGGTACTAGAATATAGTACATATTTTTTATCATTTATGCACACATCATTTATAGTGTCCAAAAACAAATACATTGAGGATACTGTGAATGTTCATGGAGTACTGTAGATATTCCACAAACTTGAAAGTGCTTCAGAGAAAACACAGGACTCAGCAATGAGAATTGTATTCTGTTTAAATGTATGGGAAAGAGAATCAAAGCTCTCCTTAAATCAAGCCCTGCCTCAGTTTAGCACTGCAGTGCAATTTCTTTATTATTCAGTTTGTGTTATAATTACGACAACACAGGCTGAAATAAACATGACTGAGCTGGTTTGAAGAACTTTGACAACATCTAATGTGCTCTGCAGAGTTTGACAAATGAAAACCTGTGTAAATCAATAGGCTTTACTCTAAGAGGAGAAGCAGTACTGTACCAATAACAAGGACATACTGACGTCAAACCCATTGTTTAAAATGCTGCGTGCACCCTTAAAGTTCAGCACCATAACTGGAATCTCTTTGACCTTTAGCAATGATACTTCCAAAAAAATCTGATTTGCTGGTTAGGTTTCAGGTTGACACCAGGCCTTTAAACACTCATTTCTGTTCATCCCTTGGCTGATGCTTTACCCTTGCCTGTTTTCTCTTTGCTGGATTTGTAAGAAACAGTATCAGAATTTCCTAGGTTATCAAATATAGGTATTAGGTATAGGTTTTATTAAATGATTATACAGTACAGTCCAATACAGTATATGTTTATAGTGGTATGTATGTACAGTCCTGTTTTGAATTGGCCCATAGTCAAGAAGTAGTATCCATCTGTCTAACCACCATAATGTAAAAATAACAAGGCCTCAGACTATTTATTTTGCATGAGTATTGTGAGTGTCATAGCCCGGGACCGACTGGGAATTATACTTTTAAATTGAACCTCACATTAAGCGGTTTATTGGTTATAGGTCCCTATTTTAAGCATCTGAGCTAAGATACTTAAGAAGGAAGATATTGTTTAGAGAAAAGAAGTCTTGACAAAAAAGAGATCTGGAAATGAAAATGTTGTAACGGTTTTAGAAAACGTAATATCATCTGCATGTGTTGAAATAATCTAACTGATTTGTGTTTATAGGTAGGCATTTGATTAATGTATTTGTTTTACAAATGGGAATGGATTCATGCGATTCAAGCTTGCTGTGGCAGCCTTGCCAAAAGGATTGTTCTGATAAATACACAGAAACAACGTTCAGAGAAGAATTACAATTGGAACTGCATAACACGTTACAATGTCTGAGTTGTGGGCAGGAGGAGCTGAAATCTTCTGTCTAGTTTCTTGCTATTTGTATATTGTTGAAATTATTTTATTTGCCTATGTCTTTGCCCTTGATTCAAAATATGGGCCAGAAAACTTTGAAATGTAAAGAACAGCAAATATCTATTACATGATGTGCTTTTTAAATTTCACTTTAGGTTGATTTATATAAACTATTTAATAAACATATTCCTTTCCAGATGCAATTTGTAACATTGTCTGTTTCAATCAGTGCACACAAAACAGCCTTGCTATTGGAATCACCACTGGTGATTGATTTTGCCTTTGGAAACAGTTCTGCAAATAGCAAGTATTAACCAGTTCTCCAGCCACAACAGAGAGCTGCTTTCATGACACAGTTGTTGAGATGCCAAGGAACAGTCTTTAGAACCTTAAGCTTGTGTTTAATTAAAGAAAGAGTGGTTTCTTTGTGCTGTTAACCACCATTTGTCAGCTTCTATTAAGCTTTTTGTTGTCATTGTTTAACAATCAGAAATGTTTTCTGTGCATCCAGGTATAAAACAGATGGTTGTTGTGCAAATCAAACATGGAATGCTGATGGGGAGTATACTACTCACCTGCTAGCGTATAATAAAAAAGATATTGAGTTGTCTGTACGATTAAACACAGATCTTTTTTAACTGGTCCTTTTTGAATGTGTTATATCTTTTGAATAACAGGCGGAGAACTCGGCCCTGACAACGGAAAATGAAACCCAGAGACAGCAGTATGAGCGCTGTCTGGATGAGGTAAGACAGCACGCCCTCGGTAAGGGGCGTCTCATTTTCAGAAGCACTCCAGCTGTCTAAGCAAACAGAAGACCCCCTCAGATCCCGTCCAGACACCTTAGGCCTACCCCGCCTCACAACCAGGGTCGTAACAATTAAATTGACAGGGGGTCTGGGCCTTACTGTGAGACTTCATCAAAAAAAAGTAAACACCTTCCAATAAGTACCCTAGTACAGAAAAAAAAAGTTGCTTCCCAGAGTTTTAAAACAGATTATTTATAGAAGGAATCTTTTGAAAATGCTAAGTACCTTCAGCCTTTCATAATCTTTCAAAACAACTGCAACCTTGTTTCCAAGGCTCTACAGGCTTCGGCTGCCCACCGCTAGCTGCTAATCATAAGAGCGTTTCAGAGATTTCAAGCACACTTGGACTGTGTATCGCTATCATTGTCGAGAAAAACAACTTAGGTGATTAACATACAGCCTTTGAACATCAGTAGAGCAAATTCAATCTCTATCTCTTATGCTTGAACCGCAAATGCATTTAAACAGTCAATGAAAAAAGGGTAACACTTTACATTAAGTGTCTCTGATTACTGTGTATTTACTAAGTAGTTACTAAGTAAATACATGTGTGCTTGCACATAATTACAATGTTATTATGCATAGTTACAATGTACTTAACAAGTAAATCTTTTTGCATGATCTATGTAAGTACACAATTGTATCAGAAAAGGGTTAGGGTTAGGTTTAGAGTTAGGTGTAGAGTTTGGATTAGGGTTAGTGTTAGGTTTAGGATTAGGGTTATATCATGCACAAATATTTACACATTAAGTACATTGTAACTATGCATAATAACAATGTAATTATGTGTAAGTAAACATGTATTTATTAAGTAGCTACTATGTAAATACACAATAATTAGAGACAATTTATGTAAAGTGTTACAAAAAAAGATCCCTGTTGATAATATGCTTGTCACAGTACAGTACAGTACAGTTGTCAAGCTGTTTGAGGGAGTATTTTGAATAATTATAGCTCAAGCACATGCTACGACATGTCTTTCATTTTCTAGCAACAGATTATTAAAAAATGAATGTGGTTGGCAAATCATTGGGGCCCATGTCTGCATGTCAATGTGGAAAGGCTACAACAGCTCCAGCTCTCTGACTTACAATCTGAACACTTTACCCAATTATTTTGACTGAAGTAACAGTTACTCTGTTACATTGATTGCACTGCTGAATCCGTGTCACACAGACATACAAATGTCACAGTATGTGTTATAAAATAAATGCTTCGACAAATTACTGTAAATACTGCTGTTAAAAAAAAAAAAGTATTTCTGTGCCAGTGCCAGGTCCAGTTCTTAAAGAATAATTGCAGTTCTGCAGATACACTCTACCTCCCTAACAAGATTCACTATTAGTATTCTTTACACCACACATGGAACCCCTAGTCGGCCCAATTGCTGGTAAGCTTTTTATTATTACAGTAATAGAGGATTAACATGCATCTTAAACATTTCCATCTGCACCATGAAACCAGTCTACAGAACTCATTCCGTTCTACTCTTAATTTCGTTCCAGTATACAACTGGGGCACCTGCCGGTTCCATCTACAGTTTACAATCCAAGCCATAAACAGATCACCTGTACGTATGTGTCATATATAGTAGCTATTTATTAATTTGGTTCACCAAGCACCAATATTTCCCTGATGAGATAATATATTTCAAATATTTTTTATGCAGTCGGAGATTTAAAAGCAAACCAACCCCACCCCCGTGGCCAGTGCACCGGATGCTCATTAAAGTCAGAGAGATTGAGTTTGGCATCCTGGGGCTGAGAGAGTCCCAAGTGAAATCGATTGACTCTCGATCTTCTGCTGAAGTCGGATTTTAAAACACTTTCAAGTCGGTGCCAGTGGCAGACAGAAACGTGACATTAATCTTCAGAATGATAGCTAGGAATAACATTTTTGAAAAGAATAAAAGGCACCAAGAAAAAAAAAATAATAGGATGTGTTTTCTTAGAAATGCAAAATAAAACATGACTAAAATATAACGTATAACTCCATCAAGGAAAATGTCTTTAATTAGTAAGCAGTTCTTGGCTATTTTGCTCAGTTGTTCGTGAGATCAAAAACATGACATTTTCGTTCCAGGAGGGATTCTCTTTGTATAGCATTGCACTATAAGTTCACAGGATGGACTGCACAATCAAGAGAGAAAGGAATGAATTTGAAATTTGCTATCCCCAATAAAATAGTGTTTGACAACCACTGCATAAAACATTGTACTGTATGTACATTCAAATCCCTTCAAACCACAAAAAAGAAAAAAAAAACACCAATCAATGTCTTGTAATCTGATTCTAAGTTAATTATGCTTTGTGGTCTGAGCACCACTCAGATCGCACACACAGGCGGATGAAAATGAGTATTTTAATTTACATCAGTGCTTTAAAACAGCAACCTTCATGAATACAGCAACATTTTGTCAATATTGGATCAAGAAACAATTAAGCATCATGAAAACCTTCAGAGTGTAATCTGTTCCACTCTGCTGGGTATGAAGGCCCACAGCAGCACTAAGACTTTATCGCATCCTTTCAACAAAGTTATTACCGCATCAGAAGCCTGAAATCAAAGTTGATTATATCCTTGAAAATGTAGAAACCTAATGGGCTTGCTTTTGTGGTAACATATGGAATAATAATAATAATAATAATAATAATAATAATAATAATAATAATAATAATAATAATAATATGTCAGATTCAACGTGTCCTTAATAAATCATTAATTTTCGTTCTCTTTCATTTAAGGTGGCAAATCAGGTTGTCCAGGCTTTGCTAACTCAAAAGGTTTGTATTTTTTTTTTTGGATGTGTCTTATATTTTTCTACAGTTCAGTGAACCAATAAACTGTGTTAATGCAAGATCACAGAGGTCTCTTCCTCAGGTGACAAAATAGGCAAAAAAACAAACAAAAAAACAGTATTAGGGTTGGAATTGGAACAGAAGGTGTCGGGGAGAATTAATTCAAAATTGACTGCAGTGCACTCTGTTAGTTTGATGTTCCGATCTATTGATTTGAATATCTATTTTTTTTAACCTGACAGAATATTGTATTTTCATTCTCTGTTGCCATGCTTTTAATGGTTAATAAACCGGAAAGCATTGTTCTAGATTTGTCATAGTCAGACACAACATTAGCATGCTGGATACCTTCCACTGCTTGGATCCTGAATGGGCCTCTGGTATTATATTACAGTTCTTCATTTATAGATAATACAAGGTCTGGGTCTTGCCCCTTTGCAAAGCTGGTGTATTATGTATCATGTATCATGTGTTTATATATATATATATATATATATATATATATATATATATATATATATATATATGCTACATAATAAGCTACAACGTTTTGGCTTCCGCCTCTTCATTAACTTTTTCTAGTGATTGATGAGTGTCCTGTTGGATCCTGATTCTCCTTGGATATAGAGCTGTTTGCTGTTTTTGAATTCTCTGTAAAATACAGTACATATACCAGGGACAGAAAGAACTGTGAACTTAATGCATTTAGATTGGTATAATTATTTGTATTAATGTATGTATTTCTTTATTTATTTATGTAAAGGTAAATCAAAGAGAATACTGCTTTTGAGTATTTAGCGTATGGATAGTATTGGTGGTTTTTCTCCATGACAGAGTGCCATGTTGCACATGATTTCATTGCTGGTTTCTGTGTTGCAGGATCTCAGAGAAGAATGTCTGAAACTGCGGACCCGGGTGTTTGATCTGGAGCAGCAGAATCGAACGCTCAGTGTTCTGTTCCAGCAGCGAGTCCGGCCAGCTTCTGATTTGCTGCTTCAAGTACGTATTTAAAGACCAACGTCGCTTATACTCCCGAGAGCTTCCATGAATGCAGTTTCTAGTTAGTTCTGTAGCAGGCTGGTGTTCTCCATACAGCATCTCACTCTATATACAGCATAGGCCTATTCTCATTCAAGCAAAACTAAAGGAATTATTGAATGTTAAAGTACAATATATTTTAGTGTTTTAACATTTTTGGTGTGAAGTATTAGCACATAGGAGTTCAAACTGACAACAAGCTCGTACTGTGTGCAAGAGGCCAGAGTTGAATACAAAGAAAACAGCAAGCTTTTCTTTAATAAAATAAATATATAAATACAAAATTCTACAGTACATGATACTTGGTTTTTGGGGAATTCATTCTGACACAGCCCATCTATAAGGTATAGACAATGTCGACCAAGGTATAGACAATGTCGACATAGGGGACTTCTTTGACCTGAAAAAAGAAACAAGGACCAGGGGTCACAAATGGAGATTAGATAAAGGGACATTTAGAACAGAAAATAGGAGGCACTTTTTTACACAGAGAATTGTGAGGGTCTGGAACCAACTCCCCAGTAATGTTGTTGAAGCTGAAACCCTGGGATCCTTCAAGGAGCTGCTTGATGAGATTCTGGGATCAATAAGCTACTAACAACCAAACGAGCAAGATGGGCTGAATGGCCTCCTCTCGTTTGTAAACTTTCTTATGTTCTTATGTTCTTAAGTTCTTATCTGATATCAAATTAACAAGATGCTGCAGCACAGTATATCCCTCAGAATTTGTATGATTTTTTTACACTAAATAGAGCATCATCTGGCATGTCCAAGAGCACAAAACCCGATAAAAAGTGAAGTCGAGTTTCCAATAAGAGATATTTTTTTATAATAATAAACATTGACAGCCATGTCCATCACAGTGTTACTCTATTTACAGTATGGCTTTTCTTTGGTCTGTTTCTTAAAATCGGTCGCTGCTTCTCAGAAATCCTTGTGATTTCTTTTCAAACCCATGTCAGGCAATATGCGACTCCGAAAAAAAGGTACAGATGATAGACACATAGGATTGGGCCAGGCGTCAGTTCTGAGAAATGAAAGAAGAATGACTG
This sequence comes from Acipenser ruthenus, assembly GCF_902713425.1. Taxonomy (NCBI): domain Eukaryota; kingdom Metazoa; phylum Chordata; class Actinopteri; order Acipenseriformes; family Acipenseridae; genus Acipenser; species Acipenser ruthenus. The sequence continues at coordinate 47,882,469 of NC_081198.1, read as the reverse complement.
TTCATAGATTCATGTGAGTGAAGCATTGAAAAACGGGTGCAGTGTCACAGAAGGGTATGATCCTTTGGCGAGGAGTCTTTCTTTAACCTTTTGCAGCTGAATTTGATATGTGCCCTGCTCCTGTTTATAACACGTGTACATTAGGAAGTAGATGAGCTACCAGAGTTTAAACATATCTAATTTTAGTATTAATAGTATTATTATTATTACTAAAATTAGATATGTTGAAGTTGACAGAATCTTGGACATTTGTGCTTTACATCAATATTATCCATCAATTAAGACTGTAAGCTGCTTTAGCACTGCAACCTTTCTACCACTTAAAGACTGCACTTTGCTGTTGAAAAGATTATATGCCTTATACCAACCAGGCAATAATCCCAGGACAAGACCTGCTTTGTCAATGAAGGTCACAGAATGAAGTCAAGGAAATAACATAGCCATGTGTTTTAAACCATTTTACTGTATGCCATATTTCCGGTTTAAAGGTACCACCAGAAATGGTTTTGTTGTGATAACCCTGATTCTAAAGATAACTTTAAATTAAAATGACAGTGATAGTTATTACATCAGTTAACATTTGCTCTAACAGACTGAGACAGTAATAAAGCATCTCCCAATGGGCCTGTAAAATTAAGAAAACAGTCCAATTAATTTGACTTAATTTGGCTAATACTGTAATTAAAACAGTGGTAATCAATGAAGGCAGATACCCCATTGTTTTCATTTAGTTTATATTCAATATGAGTCTACAATTATGTGTAATATGCTAATTTCATAGCTGTTCAGTTCTCCCGGGATTTAGCCCAGGCACTAGGCAGAGCAGTGAGAGGGTGCAAGCATCCAAATCCACCAGGTTAAACCACATCAACAACGTCATTGAATAGAGCCATCCTGACACAGTGAGTAAAAAAAGAAAGAAAAATGCCAAAAAGTAAATGTATTTTTAATGACGATCTACATAATTTATTATTATTATTATTATTATTATTATTATTATTATTATTATTATTATTATTATTAAAAAACTAAATATAAAAGTAGCAATATGTATGTAACACAACATGGCAAGTTAAACTAATTAGCCACAAGTTATACACCAGGGAGTGCACTGAAATTAGCTACCTGTTAAAAAAGATAACACGAAGAGTAGCCTATATTTAAATGGTTTATTTCATCTTAGCAATTTTTTAACAATGCGTCCTGGTTTTGAGCTTTGAAAATCTGGTCAACCTAACTATAGTTCTTAAATGCTTTGTGACAAAATTACTGAAGCTTTATTAAAAACATCACCAGTATTTGCTGACTAGTATATATATATAATTGAATATAATTCTGGGACTGCTGCTTTTAAATATTGGGTCTTTCACAATATACAAAAGCATTCATAACAATTTATTGCTAGATAGTTAAATGTGTTCTGAATATATTAAGCATGCTCGTCTTGAACACATTATTAAAATTAAGCTTTTTGCTGTATACTTATTCAAATTAGGTATCACTTTGTTTGAAAATGAAAAACCTTCAAACAAAGAGCAAGTTGAGAATTGTCTCATGAATTCCCATCTCTTGCCTCCGAATGAAAATATTCAAAGAACAGCTGTAATTAAATGTATTGTTAGCCCACAGGGGGTTTTGTAAAAAAAAAAAAAGCACACACAAAACTATTGATATTGTAATTAGTAATGAATGAATTTGAATTGCACAGTGCATAAGTGGCAATCTATCTATTGTATCTTTCAAGTTCAGTTCGTTTTTTGGGGATCCTTGCAGCTCACCTGGTAAAGGAATAACTGCATGCTGTGCTGGATGAGTCATGAAGTCTGGGGAGCAAAGGTTTGTAGATCCCACATTGCACTGGCCAGGCCATTGCAATGGTTAGGTTGCAAATGTGAGCCCTACTGACCAGGCACCCTGTGTGCTGGAGAGCACACCTGCAGGGCTGGCCCATGTTCTCCAGAGGCCAGTTGCTTGCCGTGATCTGCTGTTGAGCACCTGTGCATAAAAGGCTGGGTGGTTGGATTGCAGGACACCCACTGATCTTTAGTTTTCCTGATGTTGTGGGGAGTTCCTGCCTTGAGGGAACAGAAATGGACATTCTAAATTAGGATTAAAAACAGGAGAAAATAATTGAACAGAAGTAACAGCTGACAAGGCTGAATTTAAGAGAAAGACATGGTAACTAAGGAACAACTAATAGAGGGAAAAAATGGCCACATTTGTATCACGTTTTGTAGTTTACTCGTGAAAATAAATGCACTGTCAAATTTGATATTTTCCATGTCATTTGTAAGCAGTTTTCAGAAAAAGTTAATTAATGTGAAACATTACTGTTTAAATGCAGCTGACTAAACAAGTACAGTCCACCCTCCCCTCAAATACACAAATAGTCTGCTTTCAAACATACATTTTGGACAGACCTATACATATTGCAATGTTTTTTTTTTAAAGTTCTTCATAGTACAAGTTAACGTCCTGAGCTGATTGTATCATATGTTTGTAATGTGCTCATTGCTCTCCCAGATGCCCCCCCCCCCCCCCCCCAGCGCAGTAATGGTTTACTTGCCATATTCTGTTCCATATCAAGGCCTTGTGACTCTATTGACTAAGTCATTGATGCTGAGGATGTGAAATACTGTATCCCATGATAAGATCTGTCCACCAAATATCTCTGAAACAAGAAGGTCCATTAGTGAATTAACTGTTCCATTGCCATGTTGGCTTTCTAGGCTAATGATGTAAAAAACAAATGTCTGCCATGTGGAACCTTCTGGGTATTATTAATATTCAAATAAAGGCACTGAAATGCGACCAAAACCCACACTGAATAAATGGAAACTCATGATTTCTTATTACATTCCTTAAAATTCTTAATATAGTATTTATGGCTACTTTTAAATGCACCGTTAATGTTTTCTACAATGTTAAAGTATCTCCGTTTTCATCTAATAATCTGAGGGAGATGTTTTTGTGAAATCCTGCTAATATTTGAAGTTTATTAAGTTATCGTTATGTCGATCAATTATCTAAATACACCGTGCTTATTTAAAGATTACTTTAGCAATTGTAAAAAGAGTTTCCTTTACGTATTATGATGGTGTATCTCAAACATCTCTGTTGTTTAATATATATTACAGTTTAATTCGTTTAATTTGCAACCATCAACCCTAGAGCAGGATCAAATTGGGATCAGAGCTGTTTTAAATGGAGGAATTACATTATTTTGTTTATTCCTTCGTTCAAAACTAAAAACATTTAATTTCTCCATTTCTAAAATGTTCAATGAAGCTCTGTTCCCACTCTGATCTTGGTCTGAAGCAAGATCGAAATAGGAGCCTAGATCCAGGATCGAATCCGTTTAGTACAACCAGCCCCTGGCGATGCATTTCAGCCTGAAGAAGCTTTGATTGTCGTTTCATTTGCTGAAACAAGTGAAAACATTTTAGCTGCAAAGTATCCGGCGGCACGTCTGCTCTAGTTTAATAACCTTCAGCAGCAAAAGGTCACATTAGTTTGTTTCCTGACACTGTTTTAGACTTTGAAAGCCCATACAGTATGGCCTGCTCATGCTAAACAGCTGGTTCTCCTATGAGACTAAGCCTTACTTTAGTTATTCAGCTCACTGTTGGACCAGGGGTTACACCAAAGACTTTTGCATTATGTCTGTAATAGTTTAAATGTGCCTTGTCATGCTATTTGCATAAGACTGCTTCCTAAACTTGCTGATCGTTGTGCTGTATTGTAATAATCACACTCTAATTGCCCATCTACTAAAGCTATTGGTTAACACATCACTTTGTACTGTCGGCTCTGATTTATTTTGAAAATGTCTTATTGGTCAATATTCTAACAGCGAATTGTATTCTAGTTAACAAGGTTATATTTAATGAACTCTGTAAAGTTATTTAACTGGTACAAAGCACATGTTAATGCACATAGAAAACATATATTATCCATTATCAACGTATTTTGCATAACTACTAAGAACCTGTTTGCCTTGTTTTTGTTATTTAAATGTATTTTTCTGTGTTTGTATTATTATTTCTCAGTGCTCGTTAGATACTTTTTTTTAAAATTTAATTTTAAACTATAGTGTTTAAGTGGAAAAAAACATTAAGAAGGAGCAGCAACACTATTTTTTTTTTTATATGCTTGAATTCAATTCAAATACAGTATTCTCAAATCAATATAAAACTTTACAGGCAGTACTGGATGGTGAAATTAAATATTTGTGCCCCTATTAAACAAGTAAGTCATGAAACAGGTGACAGAATATATTGACTGAATTTATATTTCTCTGAGCTCTGTGAATTGGCCTTGCTGTGGTATAATGAAGGGCCCTGACTTAAGTCAAAGGCATTAATGCAAGTATAATTCACCGTGCCTTAGCATAATTTAAACAGGTAGCCAAAGGCATAGCTAAAGCTGGTCTTACACCATTAGGCTTTATGCCTGAAGTCATGACTGTTCTTCTGACTGGGCAAAAAATATAAAAAATGCAATCTGGTGGGACATTTTATTCTGAAAGAGCCAGTACTTAATTGTTCAGTGTATAATATGTTTTTTTTTACACTGTTGTTCAACATGACTGAAGACTAGTTTATAAGGGCTCCCATAGAACTAGTTTGTTAAAGTCATATCTTTTAGATGTATCCTAAGGATACATGATTGTTCTGCATATTCTCCAACACATATACACACAAGTTCAGCCACACGTTTTGAATCAAATCTTTTGAAATGTTTAAATAGTTTGTGTGAACTCTATTGAGGTCAAGAAGTTGCCCTGCCATTATAAAATAGATGGTACAACTATGCACACAGTGACTGAAGGGGTTATATATACTGTTCTGCTCATGTTCACGTAACTACATGGCTAAATGAAAAAAGTGGATTTAGCAATGTCTGAAGCAGCTTGAATTTGAAATGCACTTTAGAGGATGGAATTGCTTGCGAGAATGACCCCCATAGGCTCCTAAATTCCTAAAATAGTAAAACTGTCTTTCTTCACTACAAAATATTGATTCAGATGCATCTCAGTTTCATTCCTACTGTCTCTACTTACCCCCCAAGGTAGAAAGGTTAGAGTTTAATAATAGCATTCATTTTTCAGAAATCTGCACAGCTTTTATTAGTATCCACTAAGATCAAAATGGCATCCATATGCCAGGTCTCGACCAGAGGGCTGATGTTTCATTAAGAAATACGACTGCGGAAGAGTGTAAAAGCAATGACTGCAAAGTGGCGTCTGCAAGTAAATTGGAAGAAATCTTTTTTTAATGGCAAATCTTTTTATGGAGGGAAGTTTTTAGTGTTTTGCAGATTTAATGACTCACTAATACCACCTTGTGTATGTGTAAAATAAACAATAGTATTTTAATAATCCATTTTTATAAATAACAGTGGTATTTTTATTTTGTATTAACATATGTTCTTCACAGGCTGCTAAATATTTGTAAATTATAAAAAGTAGCAGGCATGGGCTTTATACATTTAAAAAAAAAATACATTTGTATAAGAATGTATTGCGAACTAAACTAAATAATTTTTTTTAATTAATTCGTTTTTAATCCTAAACATATGCATCTGTAGATTACAGATTTTTTTTTCTTTTTTTTTCTCAGACTGCATCCCTTGTCAGTTTAAGATTAAACACCAATAATTTGATTCTACATTTGTTATCATTTAGTTTGGAAATATGTAGCAATTATGCAGTAGCATTACACTTCCTTTTAGTCCCTTAAATACTTAAATAACAGTTTGCATTTAGCAGAAACATCTTCTGCATTTACAACAGAAAACTATTCACAAATAGAATAAAGAAAAAAGGTGGATCAATAAATATATATTAACATTTTATTTCCCATGTGGTGGAAAAAAAAGTTGCATTGTACTTTTGTGACATCAAAAAGTCGTATTGCAGAGGTTCTGTTTAGACTGTAAGGCTGGGGATTGCTGCATAATAAAGAGCCACATTTCCTTGAGCTACGAGCCTTGGCTTTTCTTTATAGACCCAGCAAGTGGTGTCTTTTTAAAGATTGCTACAATACTACTCTGAATTCAACACTTGCTATTGTCATTTATGCATTACGAAGGGAGTATGAACCCAGAAAGGTATGTTCTATTCAGAGTAGTATTGACAGATATCTTGAACAACAGCATATTTTAGCATGTTTTTAAAATCCATGCCATTTAAAAAATACCATATGGGCTGCAGTACATTTCGAGAACATATTTAATCTCGGGACTCATCACACACACATATATAGATAGATAGATAGACAGATAGATAGATAGATAGATAGATAGATGAATATGTTAAATAAAGTGATTTTAATGCACTGTATGCCTATTTCTAGGATAATTAGCAAAAGTATTTCAACACCTTTTCAGATTATTTAAAATGTAATTTGCTTTCATTATCTCATAATTAAACAACAACTTGCCAACATACCGTTTTAAATTAGGAGACTGAATGATAGAAAAAAAAAAAAAAGTTCCTTATATCCCTGATGTTTATAAATAAAAAATAATTGTCCTTAGGCAAGGTATTGTTGCACCACCTAAATGTGTTAATTCTTTAGGTCAAGTCCTTAATTCCTAATTCAAATAAAGTGTGGTAGTTACACTATTGCTCAAGGCAAAAGTCTGATTGTTTTAGCTTAGATGTGCTGCTTCACGCAGCTGAAATTGTGAATCACATACCTGATGCCACAGACAAGTGACAACACCTAACCCATTATAAAGTGATAAGGCAGCTTTTGATAGCACCAACCTGTGTGATAAAATGACCGTGGCAGCAGCAAGAAAGAATCTAATAAGAGAATTGATCTGCAGATTCCAATTCTGTAGAAGCCAGCATCAATCAACATTTGTGTCAATAACGAGATCTTATTGAGGCTTACCTAATTGTTTTAGATTATTTCTGACTCCTGGAAACATGAACAAGAAATAAATACCTGAGTGATTTGCCTGTTCTATGGAGACATTAAACTTTTCAGAGGGGCACTACATGTATATATGTATTTAAAACAAGGGACATATATTAAAATAGTGGTGCCTAGGGATGCAAAGAATGATTGAATAGTACCATGTAACAGGTACTGAGTAGTAAGTGCTTGATTGAATCAATCCTTGGTGTTTCTTTTGTAGTTTTCCATTGAGTCACGTTGCCTTCTTTTTCTTTTTACATTATGATGTTTCCAAAAGGAGGGACTTTTTTTATATGTTTACAGAGGTTTGTGCATTCTGGGCATATGAGCATGTATTTTTGTTTACGGCTGTGTCGCCCTGGATGAGGGTGTCTGCCAAGAAATAAATAATAATAATAATGAAATGACTATTATCCAAAGCACTGTTGAGTCCATGCAAGGATGAGCAACTAAGGTTTCCCAGGGGAGTTTGCCTGAAGCGCTGGGGTCAATTTCCCTGCTGTTCTACGACAAGTGCCCTGGGATCTTACATTTTCACAAATCAAACGGGGCAAAGTGAAGTGGGTAGGTATATTGGGGTAGTATTTTAGGGGTGTCAGAAACATTTATGGTTGATGGTAGACACAATGCACCTTTTCAAAACTTTTGGAAATCCTTCCCTCTTTAGCATCTATCAACTTTAAGCTGGACTGAGGGAATTTAATTCCCGTTTGATGGATGTTCAGAGCCTTGTAATGAAAACTAGTTTTTTTTACTGATCCCAGTGGACAGGAGCCAGACTAGCAAAACTCAAATAATACTTGGCAACTAGTCTCTAATTATATAGTCTGAGCTCAGAGTTAAGCTGCTCCAGCGGAAAGGAAAGCTCTCAGAAATGAGGTTGTTTTGGGAAGGTAGGAGGTGGAGGTGCATTCATACCTGATTCTGGGCTCCTCAGCAATTTCACAGTTCCTAACGAGCAAAAAAAAAATCCTATGATTTAGAAAGGGACAGAATTAGGCAATAACACTCTTTCTGTTCACATCCATGCTTGTGAACAAATAAAGGCTTAGACCAGTTTTAATACTGCACACACTAGACACTGCCTTGTGACTTGGCTTTGGCTTGCCTGACTTGCACACGTGAACACACGTTCACCAACACTGTAGTTTCAATGTTGCTAAAAACACAAACCCATAGTGTTTATAGTTTTATAGAGACATCATGCAGTATATTTGCAAGTTAGTTTTAAGGGATATCATTAAGGGATCTTGCTTTAATAAGGATGGGTTTTTGAAAGCTGAACAGAGGCTCTGTTTGAGTGGTTATATTTATCATGTAATATGTAGCAGTATTATAATTCAGACAGCAGCTTGTGTCCTAAAGAGCCCAGAGTATAATTTATCAGGACATATTTTATTAAGTCTTCTATTTTCATAAGAATTGATTTATACAATGGCAGGGTGTCCTTGTCAGTTCTTGGCATACAAGTGGATTATAATTGGAAAGAATGTAGAGGAGGGTATGCTCACGCGAGACAAAAGTTGAAAGCTAGCTAATTTTGAAAGCTACTGGTTGACTTGTTATCAAGCAAAGGCAATGCTTAATACAGAGACATGGCGCATGACACATGACACGTGGAAATTATCCGTTCAGTAATTGCAAGAAAAATGTGTTCTTTATGCTTTTCTGTAAAATATCCTGATGTGTTTCTGTTCGGTGTATTTAACCATCAAGATGAGCTTGCTGTGTGACCCATTCTGCCCTCAGCATGGCAGGTTTATTGGATTTTTTTTTTTTTTGACATGTGGACATGCAAATTGAAGCAGTTTTACAATGTTGATGAGAGCTTTGTAGCTTTGCACAATGGCAGTCGGAAACTTCCCAAACAGTACAATTCAATGATCACATGTTTATCAGATTTTCAATGGCGGCATGCTGTTTGCATTATTAAGAAAATGTAACATAATAGAATCATGTTACTGTTGATGAACAGAGGAGTGGATTAATTTATGGGAAGAAGAAGAATGTAAAGATAATGCAAATGTAATTTTAGACCCTGCCAATTCAAAGCTATGCAACATAAAGCACATACCTATCAGCTGAGTGTTGTTATATTATATTTTTAATGTCTACTTTCACCTGTTCTGACCTCGTCTGCAGTGTGAGCAGTAAACAAACAAAAAAACAAAAACAACAACAACAACAACAACAACAACAAGATTGATCGTGTTCAGGCCAAGAAGCTAAGATTAAAGATTACCCCATTGCATAGCTTTTTGGTCCAGTGGCAGTTCAAACACTGATAAGTCCTGGGGGATTGCAGAGAAGCTAATAAAACCAGCTTTATGAAAACGGCAAGCGTCTCAGTGGAGTCTTGATTGATTATATTGTTATTTATGTTTATGCATCAAATCCTCAGTCTAACACCTTACTGTTGTCTGTCCTCTGAGATTTATGAAATTTGAGTTGGGTGCCTTCCTTCATCCATTCTTCCAATTGTCAGGTGCTATCATCTGCAATGAAGTGTAACAAGTTTTCAAAATCTGAAGGAAACATGATGCGATTGCCTTAAAGTCAGTGGTGGATTTGTCTTGTTAAGCAGATTCTTCTGTGCACTGTACTTTATAATTCCCTGCACTTGCTTACTCCACACAACAGGAAACACTGACACATATCTAATCTTATGAGGATGTCTTGGAAACTGACCGATCAAGTTGTGTGGTTCCTTGCCCCGAGGTCCTAGCTGCTTAGCTGTCAGACGTGTTGCACTGTTGCAGGGTAGAGCCTGACAGTTTACGTCTTTATGTAGCATTTTCACTGAAGTTATTCACATTGTTGGTGATCAAAAAAGCATGCATGCAGGGGAATACAGCAGCATACCGAGCTCTTTATGCATTGCGAGCAGAGAGATTTGGATCTCTGCCTGTCTGCAAGGCTTGCCATTTGGACGTACCACATGTTGCGGTGCTTTTGCCTCTGACATAAAAGAAAAAAAAGACTGTCTGTAGTCATAAAAAGCAGAACTTTTTCTTCTTTTTTTGCTTCAGTTATTTCCAGTGTTTCTGAAACTGAGATACACTATCATGTATTTTATATGATAGTTTCTTTTATATTGAAGGAACTCTTAATTTCCACATCTGTGTTGGATCCATCGTGGCAGTAATGTGTTTCCCCATTGGCATCGCTACTTCAAAAGCTTGATTTCTATTGAACTCAGACAGGGGTTAAGTTCCTAGTGAATTTCTAAACCTACGTTCTCTTTGGCTGAGTTGAGCTTGAAAAAGGGAATACAAACTTACATACAGTATCCCAATTATATATCATTGATATATTGCACCAATAGGGACCAATTAAATCAAGCTGGGCAAAATTTGTAGCATTTTTGTGGAAAACAAACCAGCATTATAAGAAAAGTTTTATACTTGAAACTTAACTGTGCACCACCTATCCAGGTTTAATCTCTTCATTAAAATCAGATAAATTAGATGACTTTCTAATTAATCTTAAGGAATTTTTTTGGTTTTGACACAGTCTCCTGAGTACAGCCCATCAGTATCTGAAGGTGACTTCTTGTCTTTTATAAGAACCAGAATGTGACCAATATGCTAAAAAATCAGGTGCCACTGTCTAAAGAATTGCAACTTTCTGGCAGTGAGAACAACTTTGACTCTCCTTGTTCTCTTGCATTTTCAAGAACTTCTGTAATAAGTGACAGCAATGATGGGATTTCCAAAAATAAATACAAGAGGGAAAGATCCCAGAACAGAAGCTGTAGTTGCCCTTGGCTCAGTATGCTGTCATAAATCATGTGGTTTTCTATATTTGCAGTTAAGTAGATCTGAAGAAATACAAGCAGAAAACCATTGGTAACTAGTCTGCAGATTAATATGTGGAAATATGTTTGGTTTAGCATTCCTCCCGAGTGCAATAGAAAAAAAGAATAGAGTATATAATCAAGTAGTGTGTGAATATGAATGCATACAAATCCTTGGAGTCCCCAGCTCCCCAATGCAATTATTTTCGATTCACATTAATTATTCCTAACAGATGACATTAATGACTTTGAGTTAAACCTGTGTAAGAAAGCCCTGCACCAGATCAATGGTATTTAGAAAAGGGTCACTTTTAAACTCCCCCACCTGGTCTGAAGCAATCTCATCTAAAGCAGCTGCTGCATGTCACAAGGTTATCAATTTAGAGTACGTTAAGGGAGCTAATAGCACAGCTGTCTTCTCCATTATTTCGCTGTAATGTAATTTAAAAAATACCAATATATATATATATATATATATATGACTTTTTGAAGCTAAGAAGATGTTTTTCAATTCATAAAGTATCTTTAGATGAGCTACTCTTTCTGTATGTTTCCTTTGGGAAACTTTGGGAATTTGTGATACTGCAACAGAAAAACATACTTTTTCTTAATGTAAACTGTGTTGGTGGACGAGTGCTTATTCTTCCCACAGTTCTCCTATTCCCTTGTTACATTTCTCGTCTTCTGTTTTGCAGAGACTCCACTCGCGCATCATGGACCTGTCGGCCGGGGACCTGCTCTCTGAGCCCGAGAGGAGTAAAAGCTTCCTGCAGTTACGAACCACAGAAACTGACATTCATGTAAGCAACTATTTTATTAAAACCCCATTCCTGTTTATTATAAAGCTCTCCATCCTGCAGAACTTGCCTGGCTATCACAGATGAAAAATAATGCTCTTCCTCCAAAAACATTATCAAAGATTAAATATGCTACCCTCTCTGAAATTTAATATCATGTTCCTGGTTTATAGAGCAAGCACAAAGTGTCATTTTTCTCAAAGAGGAATAAATCTCAGTCATTTCCCTGGGACACTGTTTTGGGTATTGATTTCAGCTCATCGTCTCTGAGAAATGTCCAAGAAGGCCTTTGTAAACGACAGTGTAACATATTACTCATCCATCTTGTATGATATATTAAGTATGAACTTTTAAAAATGCATGTGCTCAGCACATTTGGGGGTAGGGGGTATCATTATGCAGGTCTGACAAACAAAAAAAAAAAACCAAAAAAAAAAACCAAAGGCCAACGTACTTAGCACGGTTATAATGTCTTGCTGACAAAGACCTTTTGAAAGTAAATCAGGCCGCGTTTGATTTTTTATTATAAGGTTTGAATGTGTTTTAAATTGCATTTTATCTTAACTTGTACTGTATATCTATTACAATTACCATGGAATTTCAGTTTGATGTCTCATAAAAAAGAAAGCATAAGAACTGACATGAAGAACATGTAAAAGCATTGGCTAGGTGGACCTGAGGTGTAAGATCCAATAATAAGGAACACGGTAACCTTTCTGCTCTGCTTGGATTTAACTGTAATCTGTAATATAGTTCAGCCTGCAGCTTGGAAAATCCAAGGGGCATAAGATCTCATTCAGCCATTGGTTTGAAAAATTAAGAGTAGATATTTGGTGCAATTATTTGTTTAGCTTTTGGGCAAACATCTGCTAAATGAATGATGCTGTATGTAACAGCATTACAGCGTGACTGCAGCCACTGCTGCTCTTAAGTGATAGAAAAGGCAGTGTTGTAAACAGCCACTTCTTAGTCAGCTGTGTTCATTACAAAAATACCATACTGATAACCATTTTGATAGCCAGGTTATGGATTGATGAGTTTTATTAACACATAGAGTGACAGATTTCAAAGTTGTACTGCCATATATTTTCAGTTTCGCCAGCACAATGCAATGCAATACAAAAACGTGAGTTGCAAAAAAATACTATCTGTTATCCATTACTCTCTTGCTTGGAGCCAAGCTTTTAGTCACAGTCAACCAAAATCCCTTTTGGAGAACGGTGATAACTACTAGAGTACTGCAGGCAAGCGAGATGGATGGTAGTACATCGGAGAGTTTCTTACATAAAGAATTGAAGTAGATAGGAAACCAAAATTAGACTTCAAAAATTAGTTTCGTTCTCAGTAGATCTTTTGAGCTTCTAAATTAATTTAACTTGTCCAGCCTATAGTGCCTCATCTGTTATATATTTAACTATAATACAGTTGTCAAAAAGTACTTGTGCTTCTATTACATTGACTTTGCCAAGATCTGGAGTGTGTGATTGCTGTTTTGGTATTGCGTTTAAAAATTAAAAGCAAGCAACCCACAAACAGTCTCAGTGGTGTAATATGTAGTGACAGCTTACATAAGGATTTTGAAGTTGAGGATGTTTTCCAATCCAGCCAGTTTTAGACTCATAAAACCAAATTATGTGTTAAAGCCCAAGTTATTAGAAAGCATAGCCCACAGCAGACATGGTCCAAATGCACAAACATGTTAACTCTGATAATGATTGCTGCACCAAAAAATTCAGTAGGCAGGTTCATTTAAAAGGGATGTGTAAAGATCTTTAATTACAAGTTTGGTTTCTTGTTTTTAATTTTTTTTTAAAAGCGTTACAAAACTGCTTCCAGTCCCTCCTGGTTTGATGAGAGTACAATCATTTACTATAAATACTGACTGTATTAAGAATAAGCAGTTTTAATCACTGCTGGGAATGAGTCGGATCATAAAAAGATTATTTTTTTCTTCAGTCTCAAATTTATACACTCTCCTTGCAAAATGTATTAAAAAAGGCATATCTAATAAAGAGATGCTGTATGTTTGTTTCCTAGTGTATAATGTCTCTCCTAATAGTGACAAAGTAATTAATCTAATACTCCCTCATTTCATTTTCAAGACAATGCAGTGACAAAGTACTAGATTTATTGGCAAATAGATAAGTTAGGCACAGCATTAATCATTTACTGCTCTCCATCAACATAATTGAATAAACAGAATATTATTCAACAAGTTTAGGCTTTGTAAAAGGTAATCAGGTTTAGAAAGATATAGATAATGGCTGTGCACTTTTAGAACTATGATTTGCATGTTTCCTAGATTTCAGGTTCTTTTGCATCCTTCATAGTAAATCTTAATGTGGTCTAATAGCAGCTCTCGTCCAGATAAGACTAAACGGATGACCCTGTGCCCAGTATGGGTCACTGCCTACCACCGGGCCAACTGCGGGCACTTGGCTAATTTGGTCTCATTTTAGCTGGCTATAGTCTGGCACCCAGAAGCCAATTTCTAATGAAATCTGAGCCAATAATCGTCCTGACAGTGCTGAGATGTGAACCCACATGCTCTTGGTGTCGAGGATTAACACCCTAGCATGCTAACATTTTTTAGTTGAAGCACCATTCTTAGATGATACCCACCTTCTTCAAATGAACATTATTCAGGTAAATAATATCTTGCTTCGGGTGTATGTTTATTCAAGCATTCTGTACCAATATGCCTTGCAGTTGCAAGATAGAGTGTGTGTATATAGGATGCAGGTTTTAGAATTATTGAAATAGGCCTGGACCAATATAATCTGCTTCTGTTATGTCAGAGTTTAGTCTTACTGGTTTCCTATCTACTTTAATACGGTATATGTATGTATATGATACATGTATTCTATTTTTATGCACAGGACAATTACATCTCTTTGTGTGTTTGCAGGAGTCCCAACAGAATGTGAAATCTGAAATACCTGTCTTCAAATGCCAGAGTCAATTAGGTTTGACAGTACCAACACAACTGTACCCCCGCAGCAGCTGCAGCAGCAGTGAACTCTCCCTGTCGAGTGCCTGCAGCGAATATTCCAGTGGCTCCTACACTTGGAATGATGGAAAATTATGCAGCAAAAGGGTAAAGCAACTCAATTTTTTTCTCTTTTTGCTTTAGAACGATGCAGTTGAACATTTCAAATGATTTAAAGTATTTGGGGATTAAAAAACATGTGTTGGTGTGGACACGATTTACCACTGGCACTAGGGATCTTGACATTATATCATTATTCAAGTTCTTTGAAGCCAGGTTGTGTTATAGGTAGTGTTCCACGATTTCGTTTTTTATTTTCCAGCTCTCTACCTCCCTTTAAACCTTAATTAATAGTTGTTAAGTCATTCAATTGTATATTTGATAAGTGAAACATTGTTTAAATTAGCAGGAGAAAACAAACGCACTAGAAACTGACTCAATGGAAGTTAATAAGCTGAATTCAGCAATGATTAGACTGAAGCCAGAATGAAATGCAGGTTCAAACAGAATCAGGTGAGAACAATGTACGTCGTTTGTTAACTTAATCAAGATATATGAGCGTATATATCGGCTCAAAATATGTTTAAAGGGACATCTCGTGATCAAAAATAAAAACAGAAAACGCGGAACACTAATTATAGGTAGGGCTTCTGATTTTTGGTTTTAACTGATAAAACCCGATAAAACACCCCTGATACAAAAAAATAAATAAATCGGTGGATAGCCAATAAAGACCGGAAAAATGGTGGAAATGGTTGATCTATTCACGTTGGCTTTACCCTATTCCCATTAAAAAATAAAACCTACTGTAATAAATACATTTCCCAGTGCTGAATACTTTAAGCCCGCCCCAACTACTGAATGACAGCACATTCCTACATTTCTATTGGAGACTCCGCTTACGAGATTTAAAACGAGATTACAATCAGGAAGGAGGCTTGTTAGCAGGATTTAAAGGTGTATTACAGTTAAAATAAAGAGGATTTAAAACAGAATTGTGGCGAAATGTATAAAAATGGCTACACACAAAACCCCCAGAAGATTGTGCCTGTGACCATTTCGTTGTGGAAGAAGGTACAACTTAAGTGTGCAAGTACTGTCAAGTTACTATACATATTTTGACACAAAAAGACCAGCTCAAGGATTTTGGAAAGTAACCGAAAACACTAATTTCATACAGTATATCAAAAACGAAAGCCCCGAAAAAAACGATTTACATAAAACTCGAAAATAGCTAAAAATAAGCACCAAAAAATGCAATTAATAAAACCCGAAAAACAGAAGCCCTAGTTATAGGTTATGTTACACTCCTTATTTCATTGTCTGAAAGTACAAAATAAATGCAGTACATAAAGTATATCTCTATAGATCTATAGGTGATGTTTCAAATCATGCAGCTTGGAACTACCATTGGAAGATAACACCATTACCATATTTGTGACCCATGAAATACAATACAAGGGCTATATTCTTTGAATGAATTCTCTGTAGAGATATGCATGAAGAGAGAGATAGCACATTGATTTATTTTCTGTGAGTCTGTGTGGGAGGGTGTGCGAGCGTGAATGTTTGAGGAGTTGCTGCTGAGGGAATAATTTTCACTGTAAGGTTTATATTATTCAGTTTGTCATCAGATGCTTTGTATTGTTTGAATTCATTTTCCTTAGACAGGATCTTGAAATTAATTCAGCAACCCAGCTGTGCTCTGACCACAGTTACTTTTGAACATCTTGAATAACACGTCGTGTTAAAAGATATTAACTAAATTACATACTGTATGTAGCAAAACCACACCTCTTTAAAAGTACTGCAAAGACCATTCACAATCCTCCTAAGTTTTTTTTTTTTTTTTTTACAGAAAACAGCCATTAGTGTTTTACCAGGCTACCTTGGAGAGCTGTCAGAGACTGTAATTGCAGGTTGATTGATGGGTTGTCAAAGTCATTATTATAGCCTACAGAGTGATATCCAAAGTCAACAATGAAGGGGACAGGGACAAAAAGCACACAATTTGAGTTAATGGATGCTAGACCTCTGAAATATAGATAACTGAGTCAGAACCCAGAATATCAGTCAGATTTAACTGTGCAATAGCAATGTGCAAGTGCATATTAATTGTGACTCTTTGTTTCCTCTTTTTTCCCCACCACACAGTCATCACTGAACTGGGAAAAAAGAGTGAGCATTGGCTCCTCGGCCCCCAACGTCTCCAGCCCTGCCAAGGAACAGCTGCCCACCAGAAGGAAGGAAAGCCACATCCTGGAAGGCCTGAAAAAGCTCCAAAAGAGGAAGCCGATGGAGCCACCTTCGCTCATATCCAAATGGGGATACAAGGACTGCATGAACTCCAACGAAGGGATATACTCACCCGGTATAAAATGTGTGGGTCGTGGTGCCCCTAAGTCCCATCTGCCAAACAAACCTGTGGGAATGTGCATGAGCCGCGAGCTTGGAAAAAAAATTGCCTATGACTATGATTCTCACGATGACGCAGATGATGAGTCTACAAATACACCCACCCTACCCTATGATTTACCAAGTAAGGACTGTAGGACGTTCTGTAAAAAGTTAACACACAGTGTTTCTGATAGCCTGTTCAGCTGGGGGCACAGTGGAAAATCAATGATGGGGAGGAAGCCCTCATACTTCAACTCGGCGCGACCTGAAAAACTAACAAGCTTTATCAATGGCCTTTTTTTGAGTGAGAAAACGTGTACAAGCTTCAAGCCCCCAGTGTTGAAGTTTAAGGCCAGTCCTACAGACTTAGATTGTGCACTCCAGCTTTCTGACATTGATGATCTGGAAGTCCTGGAGGACTTGCATGTGGAAAGTGGGGATGATACAAGCAGTAAGGTGAACCAACTTGCTGAGAAACGAGCAAAAGGAGGCTCTAACAGGCTTTCAAACGAGTTTGACAAACTTCCCCTTCCGCAATGTGAAAAAGACCTCAGTCGTTCTTCACAACTAGACAGTAGGCCAAAGACTTTTAATGTGATGAAGCAGAATAAGGTGGTAAGAAAGACCTCGTCTGAAGAATGTATCACTGTAATATTTGATGCGGAAGACGGGGAGCCTATTGAGCTTAGTTCACACCAGACTGGAGTCGTCTCTGTGACTAGAAATGAGATTTCTGTGAACCAGCAGCAGACCATATCCACTGCCGAATATACTGAGCTCATACCTCAGGGAATGGCTAATTGTCAGAAAGGAAGCAATGTGAGGAACTACTCAGTCCTAGAATCCCCACAAAACAAAGCTGAACAGCAGCCTGACAATATGGCAAAGAAAAATGTTATTCTTTCGAGTGTATGCACTGACACCCCAAGCTCTGAAAGACTGCTGCCACACATTCCTCAACAGCCAAAATTAATAAAGCCAGCCTATAATAATGCTCACAAACTTAATTATGTACCTTCTATGCAGACAGCTTCCTCTCAAAGGACAAATTTGACCAAAATACCAAGCAGTGGCAAAGGGTCGCCACAAAAGGTCTCTAAGACATCTGCGAGTGAAACTAGCAATAACAATGGGACCTCCAGTTCTTCATGTCAAGAAAAGTCACCATCCTCTCCCCCAGTTAAGCTATCAAGGTTCATAAAATCTCCTGGGGGTGGTTGTAACCAGAGCCCAAAAGCAGAATTGGTAGTTTCAAAGCACAATGCACAATCTCAACAGAGCTCCAAGATTCCTTGTCGGAATGACTGGGGAAAGGGCTCTTACACTGGAGTACCAGGTTCTCCTCTGTTACCTAGGCGACACATGGAATCTGTTGATTACGGGGAGCCTCCAACCAGAGACAGGAACTGTGATCCTGGACAAGCTGAACTCAGGTCTCCCTCCCCCCCTCCACCACCAGGCAGATCTGCTTCCTTACTGATAAGACCGAACTATGAAAACACCCCTCCTCTAGCACTTAAACCTGGAACCCACCTCAGTACTTCAAACGCTTCAAGAGGAGGGTCTGCTGCATTGTTACATCATCACAATCAGCCGCCCCAAGTTGATGTTCAGCATCAAAGCCCTCAGATGATGCAAGATACAGCAGAATTAGATGCAAGTCATTGTGCTGAGCCAGCCCCACAGAAATTGGTAGATAATGTCACCCAACAGCTCCAAAGTTCTCCCGGAGCCCATCAGACTCCAACAAAAGGTTCTCCAAAAAGGTTTTCTGTGAAAATGTATCATCCTTCTTCCACTTCTGGCCTTGCTCAGGGTGTCAATGAACCTACAGCAAAGAGCTCGAAAAACATTTCCTGTTTGTACAATCCTCAGAAAGGTTCCTCACTACAAAACACATTTACCAGTAAGAAGGGGCTTTCCTGTGAGAATGGGTTACCTCTGCAGTACAAAATATCTAGCAGCTTGCCAATATCACTCCAGAGTCACTCGCAAAGTACTATTGAGCCACATGGAACTCAGGGACATGGTTCCCAAGTGACACCAACGTCACCTGGTGCTGAAAACAGTCTTCAGATCACTGAAGAAAAAGTTGTAAAGACACGCATTCCCATTGGGCTTAAAGTCCTTGTTAAATCTCCACTAGTGCTAAGGAAAAGCATAACAGTGCCTGGTAAGCAGGAAAAAGATAATATTAATACAGCTTCCAAAGGAACAGTGACGTCAAACAATTTTAGGCAGTGTGATGCATTGCAGGGAACGAGATGTTTTGAAATGGTGACTGCAAAATCTGATCAAGAGATTAGGAGTGATATTCAGGAAAGTTATTTGAATGAAGAAACACTGTCACCAGTATTGAATGACAGTGAGAGTCCTGTTGCAGACAAAGGAGATGGAGAAAGTAGACTGTTCAAAAGGTCAGTTTCAGTGACAAATAAGCCCCATTTAATGCCTGCCCTGGGAATGAATGGAGCAAAAGCCCGCAGCCAGAGTTTTAGTGCACACACTGGGGATAAAACATGCACCAGTGTGACAGAAGGGCCTGGTAAGATACGCACTCAGATCATAACAAACACAACCGGAAGGGGGAGCTCCTTACCAGGACAGAACTCTTCCATTGAAGGGTTTCAGCTGACACCTGGAAGCCGTCCTAGTGAAAGCCCTTCTCGTTCTCCAAGGGGAGTTGACCATTCCCACAGCAGGCAAAGCTCTTATGGAAGCATGAGTAGTTTAAGCAGCCACCAAGGTAGCCCAAGCAAAGTTGCTAGTAGAACTACCCCCAAAGAAGATGGTCCTCAAAACGGGTCTAAGTATGAGGGCAACAAGTCACCACCTCAAAAAGAAGCACGTAGCCTACCTCTAGCCGATAGGTTGGGACTCAGAAATTCCAGACAACGTGGAAAATCACAGCCTCAGTTTGATTCTGTCTCACCATCTCATTTCTTACCGGAGCAGGCATCTGAAAGTATTGGTAGCAGGTTGCTAAACCCTAGCCGAATTGAGATAATGAGACCAGCAAAAAAGTCGGATAACCCCACAAGAAGGCCAGAGGTACCGGAACAACTCAGTCCTTCGGTATCCACGATAGAAGAGAAAGTTATGATGGGCATTCAAGAGAACATGCAGAAAGGTCAAGGGAAGGAAAAGTCGCAGGTCACAGAGACAAAACTAAAAACGGGTTCTTCATTGGCCAGCTGGTTTGGTTTCCGCAGGAGTAAGCTCCCTGCACTAAGTGGCAAAAAAACTGATGCCTCCAAAGCAAAAGAAGAGAAGAAAGAAGTCAAGATTGGATCGGTACTGGGGAACAAGCAGATGAAGTCAGACAGAAAGAAAGATAAGAAAAATGAGCAGTACAAAGATAGTCAAGGGCATACAACAAAACCAGAGAATAATGATAAAGTGGTTTCAATCATGGATCATTGCAATACTAAGATAGGTCCACCAATGAAACAGCTTCAGCCTTCTACAACCAAGGACCAATTTATGAAGGAGCTACTGAACAGGTACTGTACATATAATTATTATTAATTAAAAAAAGAGCTTTGTTAGTTAAAAACTGATGTTTGACATAAAGGAAAGGGTAAGGTTGAGCTTTTATTAAACTCAAGAAAAAAAAAAAGTTTATTGGTGTGGAATTTAGTGTAGAAATCTGTCTTTTAAACCAGACTATCCCAAAGAAAGGACCCACAATTTGAGAATCACTGTTCTAGATTAATGAGGGAACCCATTCCATCATTCTCATCTATTGCTCAGTACAGCCAAAAAGGAGGAGGTGGGGAGACTGACGGCTGAATTAAGGCACGTATTGTTTAATTGTAGCTCTTCTGGTGAGTTACAGTAGTATGAACTAAAATATGCTTTATAACTACTACAAGTTCCAAGACAAAATATAAACTGGAACATCTTACCAAACATTGTACTTTAGATGTAGGGACATTGCATAGAAACACTAGGTAAATACCACTGATGCTGGAAATGATTGCTGTTTTATTTTTTAGTTAAATTGATATTACTTTAATACAATTTTATCAGCAGCTTTACATCACTTTAACTACAATATAGCTTGTTTTTTATTTATTTTTTATTTTGATTTAATGCATTTTCATATTTCATATCGTGTCACCATATTTATCTTGAAAGTTAACTGGACATGATGCATTTCTTGTGGTAGCTTTATCAAAAAGCCCAGCTCTTCCTTTGAGACAGCTCTTGGATGAAGTGTTTATCTTTACTGTCACTTCAACCTTAGGTCCATCGAGGTAGTCAGCAAACGTGATCCATGCTTCTCCTCTGTGTCCTGCAGCAATCTTAGATAGAAAAATATATCACTATGTGCGCTCCAGTAAATTGATATACTACCTCAAATTGTAATCGACAGATTATATCAAGGCTAGTTAGAAACATTTATCACTCAAAGGGTAAAGAGACAGAAAGATGAAAAGAGGTAACTTTGAACATTAAAGCAGTAAAGGAAGCTAGTGACTTGAAGGAGGATGGAGTCATTTATCAGTAAAATCGCTTTCTACCTGCAGGGTTGATAAGACAGAAAATGGATCAAATCACGTTTCCTACAGGAGTATGTCAAAGGGCAGCTCCCAGGACTCATCTCTTCCAACCATCTCTATCAGCACCCAAGGGAACCACAAGAAAATGAACGCAGATATGGAAATGCACAATGAAACTGTGGTAAGATTATTCTGTTCAGATTGTAAAATGTAGTTTAAACATTTGCCAGAACATGTCCTCCGGTCACTGTTTAAAAAACGAATCAACTAAACCTTGGTAGACCTTTAACTGTGTTATCAAGACCCCAGGACCACATGTTAAGTCAGTGGCAGCGTTTGTCCTGTGGTGGCCCCATGCAAAGCTTGATTCTGGGGACCCTATTCCCTATTCTTACCAGTAATACTACACTACGATACCATGACTATTAAATAGGGCAACAACAACACTAATAAATGTATTGCATTTTACTACAGCAATCGCAAAAAAGCACACTCTCAGAGACAGAAATTAACCTTTCGTGCACTTGCAGCGGCAAAATCTGCAATAGAACTGAATAATCCAGTTTTCTGCAAATCCGGTGCACGATCGATATCTGCCTTAGTCCAGTCAAACATTCCTGCGACATTGTAGAAAGTAAATAGTTTTTGATTAATTTCATGTTCAGGTAAGAAAAGCTTCTCTCCCCTGACCCTACTGTAACAGGCACAGTCAAAAGCATATGCAAGGCAATACTGAGGTTAGAATACAGGTCCAGCAAACTTCCCTTGTAGACATAGTTGAGCGTCGCAAGAGGCAAGGACGATACATTGGCTGGAAACGCATCTATTTAAATGTGTTTCCAGGTTAATTCAAACATGCTGCCCTATGTGTGTGAGACACCTGTATTCCCCTCAAGTTTGAAGCACAGATGGCAACTTTGTTTGTAGTGTGTCGAAATTAGTTCATTTGTAAATGTCTTACCATTTTTAACTTAAATCGATTACATGATTATGCAGCGCATACTGACTTGAACTTGCGCATGGTTTTAAACCCCAACACGTTGTGTTTTTTCTGGTTATGGCTTGTGGCGTATAGATACAAAGAATGGTAAAATGGCTAATAAGCCATTCATTCTGGTGCAGACTTAAGGAAGATATACCTTTTTTTATAGTAACCGAGTCACGACACCAGGGGCCCCCTCGCTGCCTTGAGACCCCATGCAATTGCATGGGCTGCGTGTGCCTAAAACTGCTACTGTGTTAAGTTCTCTGGTAGCTTTTCAAGGCACCATCCTTTCTTCCTTTTCTAAAATAGCAGCTTTTATCTGTGACACACAGTTTCATTAATCATCTGGGTTCTTGTTACATTTTGCCAGACACAGTACACAAAAGCGTTTTCGAGTTACCTAGGCACCATGCTAGCTAATGAAGGTGCTCAGATAAAATGTGTTTAAATGTCACATGTGTATACTTGTCATTGATTGTAAGTTGAAAAGAGAACACAGCACTGGTAGCATTTGCTGTGAGGGATGCTCACAGTAATTGTTGCTCAGTACACAGGGAACTCTGTGAAATTTTGATGACATTTTTCTAAAGGGAAACATCTTTGAAAATATCAACCTATTGCTCTTAAGTTGCTTTAATAAACCTAGCTGGGGACATTAGTACCTTTGAAAAGATACGACTAAAAACAGTGTTTTAATACAGTGATTCCATTCTGATTTGCTCTGTTGCTTAAAGTTTGTTCTTCAAGGTTTTTTATTCATATTGTTTTCAATAATTCTGTGCTTTCCCATTGATAACATTCATGGAGGAGTAGCGATGTGGATGTTATCAAAGGCTATTCAAATAAAGGATAATGTAAACCACTCAAAACGATCCACTTCAGCTTATTAAATAGCTGATAGGTTTCATTTATTTTTTTATCTACCTTATTGTATTTATTTATTCATTTATTTTAAAAAAATGCTGGCAAAAGCAAAAGATCACAGAGCATAGAGATGAAGAACAATGAAGCTGGCACTTGCTCTGTTATGTTTGTCATTTTAGTTTCCTGAATGTGTCTCGAGTCTCAATTTAATTGCATCCTCTGTTTTCGATTGTTTTTGGAGGCTGAAGGTAGTACAAATCCTCAGGAAAATGATGGTGAACTCTGCACTGCCCTTCTCTGGGGGAGATTTCTAACTGGCGTGCTTTAAAGAATCAGAACCAGCAGGGTCAGATGGCAATTAAAAAGGGAAATGCAACACATCATGATTCATAGATGACCATTAGCAGTTCATAAACATATTTAAATACAAAATAAAGGATATTTAAAACTGAATGCTAACAGTAAATCAGATGACAACATTAAGCATATAATCAATTTATTCTGTACTTATGGCATTTTACCTCCTTGTGAACAATCACAATTAAAAATATGATTTATTTATTTAGTAACAGTTGCCATGGAGATCAGCATTAAGAAGTACATCTTCATTTGAAGCCACACTAATTACTGCAAGAATGTTCTGTTGTTTTCTTCCCAGCCACTTTCCTTGTTAACTGAAAAATGGAATAAGATAGCTAGCTTTCTGTGTCTGCTTCTAGTGAACCAGCAGACCAAGGGTGATATATAATAATAATAAAAAAAATAATCATATTTACAAGCAGTCATGATCTATTTATATTTTATAGTGATATATGATATGTGTGCATTTTAGGTGACGCAAGGTCATTTGAAACCCTTTTAAAGCCCAGTATTGGGTATGATTGGATTGAAAAACCTTCCTTTCTCTCATCCCTGTAATCACCATCTTCTTTTGTTTTTTGTTACAAAAGATGCAGATTTTTTTTGGATCATGAAAAAGTGCTGTAAGTGGACCCATAGGCGTATGTTAGGCTGACCTTGCAGTGTCAGTGAGAAAGGAGAGAGAGAGAGGGGGAGAGAGGGAGCATGAAAGTCTGGAATTGCAATATGCAGGAAATTCAATCTGACTGATGTGGAATTTTGATAACAAAGCGGAGCCCCTTATCAGAGCCACTCAATTTAACAATGCCCCATTTAATACTGTCCTGACAGCTCTGGTTATATCTTCACTCAACAGGAATACAACAAAAATAAGCTACATTTTGCATTAGTGGTTTATTTTTATACTGCCGGTAGAGCTTTCATCCCCCATGATATCTATCTATCTATCTATCTATCTATCTATCTATCTATCTATCTATCTATCTATATTCACACGCACATATATATATATATATATATATATATATATATATATATATATATATATATATATATATATATATATACTGTGTATATATATATAAAAAATAATAACTATATTATATCATCTATAGCATACCATAATGAGTACTTTTTTTATATGCAGACCATTACCAGTGGCGTGGTATACTGAAGGGATATTAGCATTGCTGTGGCATGTTACAAGGTAATAGTGGAAGTCAATATTATGCTGCCACTTTTTAAAGTTATTTATTTACCCGTTTGTCTGAAATAACCATTGTAGTCCACTGAAAGAGTTAGCGGGGCTCGAGCGTCCCTGTGAAGCGTTTCATCAGTAATGAGTGGTTTTAGAACAGGGGTCAATAATTAGTGTCATCTTTTCTGTTACTGAGCCATAACGGAATGGCTGGCCTCCACAGAAAACAATAGGAGAGCAGTTGTCTTGTAATTCGTGACTAATGCATGTTATTGCATAACATATGCCATTCTCAGCCCATTATAACCTTTACTTTTGAAATCACAAAGAACTCCTTCACTGGCACTGGGCACGTTACAGAAACAATACCATTGATAATGTGTCATTTTAAACGAAGCAAACACTGTATAGTCTCATTGCCACCTTGTCATTTTGCTCAGTACATTTCCTTCCAGCTAAAAAGACTATTGCACTGGACCCTATGCTGTATTGGGAATTGAAATGTAGATCTGAGCTAAATCTCATACGTACTGGGTGTCCTGTTTAAGTACCAATCAGTTTGGATAAGGGGAAAATCAATCTCTTCAAATAGTTGCTTGGGGGAAAAGCAGCATGCTTAGTTTCACGTTGTGATAGTCGAATTAAGAAAGGAGACAATCATTTAATAAATATCTTTAAGGAGACAACTGCGCCAAATTAACACTGTTGTACATGCACCTTACATTTTAATTCAAGTGCTTCTAGATAGTTAGAGGTCACTTTGGCACTTGGTTGGAAACTGCAGTGTTAGAGTATTCCATAAGGAGGGACAGTTCCAGAGGCTCGTACTCAATAAAGCTGTATATCTGCGATGTAGGAGCTAACACAGGAAAGGTAATGTACTGCAATAGTAGCACAAAGGTCCTATAAACCAACAGCTGTGTAATAGTGTGCATTTAATGAAGTTCAACGGTATGAATGAATAAAAAACAAGAGTCTTGCTCCATGTCCAGTATTTTCAATGGAGAGCAATACACTGATATTTAAAGGTGTTTTTACACCCATTTTGGGTGGGTGGTGATTGAACATCGTCAGGTTGCAAATAAGGTAGCAAACTTTATTTTTGTAATTTATTTTTTTAACAAACAGACCAAGATTGTGACACAGAAGATCAACATTATGGCAGATGATGATGAAGAGACCATCCCCAAACCTTCTTGTCAAGATCATATGCTAGGTATGGACAGTACATTCTAATTACCAGTGGGCAAACCAAATTCAGTGATTATAGGCTGGATGTTTATTTATTTATTTATTTTGTACTTAGCTAGCATTTCAGCAAAATGGTGAACAAAATGCATCCTTAGCTCTAAACGAAAGAGTATCAGAAATCAATGCCTGGGTTTTCAAAAGGCCTTTGAGTTGGTCGTCACACTGTTATGAGGTTATGAAATTTGGATCACAGAATTTGCAGTTGTACCATTGCGGTATAGCTTCAAGACTGTGGTAAATATATTCAACTTTTTTTATTTTTGATTATTATTATTATTATTATTATTATTATTATTATTATTATTATTATTATTATTATTATTTCATACATGTCTCTGACCTGGCATTTCTAATTAGTCTTAAAGCTAATTTGCCAAACATGCAGTGCACACAACTCTCATGATATGATTGTTTAGATATCAGCCTAGCTTAGCCATAGTTATATAAAATGACTCGCAAAACTCTTAAATGAATATGTCATATGTAAGTAATAATGAAAAACTGCTTGAAATGTTTTCAGTTTAAAAAGCAATTATAGATCTGGAGTAAATTTAAAGAGCCATCTAATGAAACCAAAGTCTGAGTAGGACATCAATGAAAGACTGTAGTACAAGTTGCATAAGACATTGATAATGCACTTTTAGATGTCCCTGTTAATAAAGACTGCATCATCGTAGTCTGAAAATACGATGTCCTGCAGAGTAAAAAGAAGACTGTAGATATTGAAATAACTTTTCTGTCATTGAGAACTTTGCTGTAAATTTGCCAAAATCTACATTTCAAATACAATGCATGACATATGTAAAACAGTGGTTTTTTTACAACTATTTTTTCACAAAAAACAAATTGTACATCTTTGAATGCCCTGATAACTTTCCAAAGACGTGATTACCTTGGGAATATTTTGATTCTCATCAGCCTGTGTAAGCGATTTGATCTGAAGTGTTTTATTGATATGAACCCCCGTGTGTTTGACTAATTAAAGTGTTAAGTATTTTTAAACTGGCTGGGAAGCCAACATTCTCTGCAGTTTTGCTGACTCCTCATTTTCAAATAATTGGATAGCCTTGGCCTTGCCCATTCTTTGGGGTTTATAATGATTTTTTTTAGTAGATTAATGATTTAAGGGATTAGTCAAGCATACAGAAAGTTGATGTGTTTTTTTGTTCTTCTTAAGAGGTTCAAAGAAATGTTATTTTTGTGTTCCCTGTAGTTATATATTTATTGAAATTGTCAGATTCCTTAGCTGTGTGATTCATGTGCTAACGCATGAGCAAAATGTGACATTTTGTTATATATGAACATATAAAATTGATGATCAAAGGAAAAGGGAAAGGTATAATTTCTTAATTCTGTTGCCTCTTTGACAATGCATCTGCTGCAGGAGTGTCCGTTCTCTGTACTCCTGAACGTATTTACGACTGCTTGAACTCATTCTACTTCTGACCTGAACTGCTGTCAGGTATCATTTCATGAGCATTTGGTGTGTTGATTTAGAGACCCTGTGCTGGATTCCAGGAGAGCAAAAATAAATACATTACAGAGATTTAAACTGTATCTAGCATGAAGTCAAAAATATATTTTTCTATATGTTAATTAAGCACATCATTCCAGGCATTTTCTGTAGGATTGAAATGTCAAGCCGAAGCCCTGGCTTGAGAAAATAATGTTTTATTTATTTATATATGTATTTAATTTTTTGTTCTAAATATATTATTTGCTATGCAGCCTAAAGGTGTGATACCCAAGGATTTGTTTCCCTCATATGTTTCTTTTCCCCTTTGGAACGTATGAAGTAAATTTCTCATTGCCTTGGATCTGATGGAAGTACTTGTCGTCTTATCACTTTCTTCTTGTGTTGCAGCTAATATGACCCCCCCCCCCCCCCGCAACACACTTAGATTCATATGGAATCTGAGTTTTTTAAGTCCCAGATGGGTCCTGTTATCTGTACTGGAGGGAAGAATGTGAATGTATATCACTGTTGTAGAGTAAATGGCTTCACAGGAGTCAAAGTGAAACAACATTTTAAATAAAAAGAAGGCACTGTGAGAGTGACTCTACTAAGAAGATGGAAAAAAAGACATAACTCATTTGCTCATATTCTTTTATGTATGAAGATTTCTGACTCGTGTAGCAAGGCACCTAAGCATAAAAATGAGATGGGACAACCGCAGCAGATACAATTACATCCATCCATTTGTTACATCTGGTTTGTATTTTAAATGTTACCGATTTAAGTTTTGTAATACTTTCCATTGAAACTGAGAAGCTAACTGACAATCCATGAAATTGATGATTTAAAAAAAAAAAAAAAAGTATGATATTCCTGTTCTTCAAGGAAATGCCAATATTCAGAGGAGTAACTAATCTTTGTCATTCTGAATCCCTTCATCAGCTCATTGACATCACTTCAGCAATCAAATAGCCATCATCTTATCAGTGGTTGGCTGGTTCATTTTACACATGATCTGATAAAGGAATGATGTTTGCTTTATCTCTTCTCTGCCATCTCAATAAAGCCATACAACATCTTGAGGGTTTTATATAAGAGATGTGGGTTACTGGCCTGAGAGGTACAGTCAGCATGGAGACTAGAATTAAATCAATTTTCAATCTTTTTTTCTGATGAAGTCTTGAACCATTGCCTGAAGATAGTAATGCTTGGTGCCCCATTATACTTTAAGAATCTGTGTTCAGCACGACTGAGAACTGGTCATAAATTAAAGGATCTGTAAACTCTCTTGGGTTCCACACATTACGACCCAATCCAATTTTTTAAAGTGCTTTTGTACTTTTCTGTGTTTTTTTTACTGTCATTTCTCAGCTATTTGAGATTATTTTTGTGCAGTAAGTGACATCTAGCATACACAACAACTCTAGTGTTTTTCAGTTATGAAATAACACTTCCTGAAGTAACAATTTTTTCTCTCCATTTCACATGCATTTTTTGCACACTTACAGAATTCAAATTCAATTCAAGTAAGCATATAAATACATACATATATTCATCAATGAAACCATATATACACACTGTACATGGTAAATTTGAATTATCTCATTTCTCAAAGTCTAAAAAAGGCTTACAATATCAGATGGGAAATGTTGGGAGAGGAAGTCATTTCACTATGGATATTTTTAGGACCATATGCTTTAATAACCCTTTAATTGTTGGCAGGGGATAGTATTATATAATGTGCATTTCAAATCTGGGCATAAACTTGATTTATGCAGCAGCCACTGAAAGTCATTAGCCAACATTATGCTCAGTAACTCGGGCTGGGATTTTGCATCCAAAAAATCCAGCCATCAGTTGTATGTGAAGTCTGGTTTGGTCTCAGATTTTGTTTAATTCTTCCACTTTTAAAATTGTAAGAATACATGCTTTTAAATGTTAAATATAACTATTGCATATGGCAGTATCTAAAGGCTAAAGTCTAAAAGTTGTAAACATTGAACACCTGGATTACATTTAAAAGTGTAAACGCTACATGCTTTAATCGTTAATGTTCATATCAATGACTAAATATTTCAAAAAAGTGTTCCAGTTCCAATGGCTGATTCATTTTTGGATATTAAACAAATGCTTGTATCTCAAAAAAAGTTCTTACTCCAGCTAGCCATGGACCATGGTTTTAGAACAATTCATGGCAATTATCCAGGTTGGTAGCAGTTCAGAACAAGTTTTGAAATTGGTTTGCCCACTGAAGTCTCAGAAATACAATGTTTTTACTGACTGTTTAACTTTAACATTGTTGATTATCTGTTGTAAATATTGCTTTTTTTTTTTTTTTTTTTTTTTTAAACCTTCCCAAGATGCCCTTATTTCCCATAAACCCTTTCATTGCCTGTGACTCCGGTGCTTCCTTTGTCTCCACCCCCCATCACATGCTTCTCCTGTACCTTAGGATCAAGCTGCCAGATGAGAACCCTAGACAGCGGGATAGGAACTTTCCCCCTCCCTGACTCGGTCACCAGGGCAACCGGAAGACATCTCCCCAAATCCCAATCCAACCCTGAGAAGGTGGTAACTGTCTCCCCAGAGCCAGATGAAATCCTGCCCCAAATCACTCTACCAAAGGCCAAAACCCTGGAACGAGAAATGCCTTCCACCTCTGAGACTTGCCAACAAGAGCTAGGTGCAGTTTGTCACTCACTGCCTGACCCTACCATGGCTGCCAAAGCTGGGCATACTTTTCAGAGCCGGCTTCCCACGTCAACCACCTCAGGTAAATTACAGTACCAGCCCCATACAGTATATGTGTGACAAAGACCCTACTTGTCAGGTTTGGTCCAGGACTTTACCACTGTATTCTATGGGTACGCCAATAAACAAGTCCTAGTCACAAAGTGTATTTAATGCACGTAAGGGCACTTTTTATTAAGCACAAAAATAAAACAAAAAACAAAACAAAAGGCTATCTCCACTTGGAGACCTAGACTAAACTTGTTCTTTTCCCCAAACTAAAGGGTTGGGACAGCTAAGCCGTTTTCCCAACAAAACCACTCTTTTTAATTAACCAGGCTAGGCCTTCACTGGTTTTCTTCTCCTAAACTGGACAGCTAAGCTGTTTCCCGGTCACATACATTCAGCTATAAACACACCATACCTTCATTGCTCTACACACAGCACTTCCTCTGTTACTAGCCCCCTGGCAGTCCTCCCTCTAAAGGACCTTCAAGCTCCCTTTTTATCTGATGTGGCTGTTCCCAATTAGCACCAATTATCTAATTTGGGAACAGCCACATTTTTACATGTATTTGTCAGGATAGGCATTAAGCCCATCCCTGCCAACCACCACCAAAACACATAAACACCACACTTTATTTACAGGCAGGGCTCTGCCCTGTCACAATAGTATGTATCTGCTTCAATACTTGGTTAGTATTAGAAATTAGCTGCTGATTGTAAACCTTGTAATGGCAGCGCTCACAAACAACAGAAACACACAGGGGACACAGAATACAAGGTAGGGTCCACAAGGACACAGTGCAGATTAAAAGGAATACATTTATATATTTCTTTATTGTTAGTGTTATTTTTTGTATGATTATTTTTTACAGTTTTTGCTGTTTTGGATATTCATGTCGTACATGCTGTCTGTCCAAAGCTTGAAACCTACACAGGTAGACGGGTATATACTGTGTCAAACCCCTTTCAGAAAAAAACACTGTATTCATTTAGCTGATTCGTGCATATCTTGTAACATCAAGTGTAATAAGTTGATCTGGGGCTTAGATTTGTTCGGGGTTGCATTTGGGATTTGGCAGGCTTATATCCTCATTTAACAATCAAGCCTAGTTAACGATTGTGAATGCCTGATCATTTTGGACAGTGAAAGAGTTATTGCCAATTTCATCCTAAGTGAATGCAAAAGGTCAAATTTATTAACAGGTTTCAAAGCATTTAAGAACGGGCATTCGCAGAGGCATTCCAATTGATGGTTTAAATATTTGTTTATGCTCCAAGAAACTGCTTTGAGTTTCACTCAAGCAGTTTCACTCAAGCATGCAATACTTACATTTACTTACAGTGTTATATGTTAACTGAAGTGTCTGCTGAGAGGCACAGCCACATATGCTAGCCAACAAACACACCTGCTGCTGCCTGTTAAAAGGACCTGAGAGGGATGTTCTCTCTGATACCATTTTAAAATAATTGTGCTGCTAATTAAAGGTACAGTGACAAGAGATTCATAAGAGAGAGTGATGGTGGGTATAGATTATGTGCTCCATGCTTAAATAGTCACATGTGTGACCTCAATTCCACAGCGTGCAATGGAGCAGACTCCATGATTAAACACTGTCGTTATAACAAATTGAACAGAAACATTCCAGCAACAGATTGCCTCGCAAGAAGTGGATAAGAGGAAAAGACTACCCTGATCTTGATCCTAATTGTGTTTGCTGGATGGGCTTATTTTAATTAAATTGTCACAAAGTAGAAGTTAAAATAGTACTGTACCGATATTCCATGTTAGGTGAGGCTGAGTAATGTTTCTTCTGTATCATTTTTTACTTTGGTTTTCAGGGACGATGCTTAATCATCCCACCGTTTTTAATAAAAAGCACTTTGCTGTACAGTTTTCTCCTGGTTATGTGTTAACTATTCTGAATGAGGTAGGGACTCCATCATTTGACAGAGATTATGACCGATCATACATGAAATTATACATGCTGTGTTAAACCACAGCAGTACGACTTGTGTCTTATGAGAAAAAATAAAACCTGTGTCTTAGAAATGTACAGTAGGTGCACTGCATTCCACAGTTAGTTAATCCCAGGTATGCCCTGCCAAATGCATTGCACAGTACTTAAAACAAACAAAAAAAAAGGTTTTACCAGTTTTAATCTTTTCATAGTACAACAGAAAAGCCTTGGAAATGGCAGGAACATTGTTAAACATTGATTGTTTTGATCTAGATAAAAAAAAAAAAAAATAATAACTGCTGCTGCATATGTTTGCATATGTAATGCAGTTACAATTAGTTGCTAATTTATTGCAAGATAGATTCACTCGAGGGCATTACCGTGCTGAGGACATCTAAGATGATGCATCAACAAAAGAGAAAATTACAAAAAGGAGCTCAACTAAAATGACAAATATGAATTAAGCATTAAGAGTACAGAAAACATCAGCGCACAGTGATCAATCTTCTGACTTTCAGCATCTCCTCTGTTTAAAATAAACATTAGAGTAATGTGTTTCTTCACAATTGCAGGCATAATGAAACCCAAGGGAGTGCATGTAAAAAAGCTGAACCCAGTCGGTGCTAAGTCTCCTGACAGTGATGAGAAGCAGGCTGAGAAGAGGAAGAACAGTCAGGACCAGAGCAGTCTGCAAACTGTAAGAATGGGGATACTTATTAGTGAGCTTTATCCCCCACTGCGAGGCACCAATAATCTAAGGCAATACCTAGCAAGAACTGTTGGAACGGTGTGCATTGAATTACAATCAGGAAAACAACGCTCACTCTATATACTGCATCTTTCATAGTGTAGAATAATCACACATGCAGTTAAAACTAATACCAGTCTGTTTATGGATGAAAATCACATTCCTTATACCTCACACTCACAATAAGCTCAACACAAAAACTTGAACGGTGTATATGGGATAAGAATCTTGAATTACAATTATGTGTCAGACATTCCCCTTAGAATCACAAAAAATGATTTATTGATAAAATGCATCTTTATTTCAGTGTATGGTGCAGAATATAGAGACTGTGGAATACACCTTTATAATGGAGCGATCTGTGTGTTAATCTAACACCCTTCTTTTTGCTTGTACAGGACAGAATGCTACTGGAGAGCACATATTCAGCCAGCAGCAGTGATAGTGAAACTGAGTCTGAATCAAACGAGATTGGAACTGGTCAGGAAGTGCTTTTAGACCAAATGAAAAACAACACGCAAGGTAACCCTCATAATAAACTCATGCACAGTATGCCTTCCTCTGTCTGCTTCTCTTTAACTAGACTGCACCTCATTCCCTTTCTATTCTGCTGCCCATCTGTTTTTGTATCTACAGCATGGATTTGTTTTCTGCCTTATTTGTCTCTCCTCCTTTCCAGTTGTCTGTCTGTAGTCAATGAATTCCAATAGTTGGGAATTACATTTATCTTTATTTTTTGTAACCTTTTTCACAGTTGATCAAGATGAACATGCTGTCAAGAAGAGTTGTATTGTGAGCCCCATGTCTATTATGGATTTCTACCAACATAAGGTGTATGTCCATTATGGAAAGGAGAGACACAAGGACATGTCACAGTACAGTTTTGTACACAATCAGTCTATTACTGAAGGAAAGGCTGGAGACAGTCCAAGTGTGAGTATCCAAACCCCCTTTCCTTTACAGTGTGGATAAAATGCTCTGTCTCATGATATACATTCCAGATTCGTTGTTCTATCTTGTGTTCTATTAACCCCTCATTTTCCAACAAGTCTTTGTTCCTTTACACTTGTGAGGTCTAAGTGAACAGGCATACTAAAGATCAATTCAGAATTGACAAACTTTTTGATCTATAAAATGAAGAAGTGATTTTTTGTTTGCGCTGCAGTGAATTATTTCACCAGCAGATTACTTTTCTGCAGTTTCTCATGTCTCCCTTGTGTTGTATAAATGCATTACATGATATGAAACTGGTTGCTTATGAGGAATAATTCACCTGTCATTGGCACTCAGATACACTGCCAGACAGCACATGGTGAATTACTTTGTATTTCAAATGCACCTTCCAGGCAGCCATACTATACATACCCTGTATTACAATAAATGTCAGGTAAGCTGTGATTATCAGTGATTGTTTAGGTGAATGGAAATTATTTTGTAGTAATAATAATAATAATAATAATAATAATAATAATAATAATAATAATAATAATAATAATAATAATAATAATAATGACAGTTCAGCTGTCAAAAACAAACCATCATGCATTATTAAAGTTATATACACTTGGTCATTTTTACAGTAAAATGCCACGTAAAACAGGGTATTTAAACAGTAAAGGGATGTTTCCATCAGCATCTCTGTATTTTTTGTTACATTTGTGTACCATTATTGTAAAATAGCTGACATAAACATGTAAGCTTCCCAACATTACAATGAAGAATGTTGTTATGGGCAATATGTGTTTATTAGTTAATATTTCTCTGCTTTAAGCTTTTTAGCTTGAAATGTGTTTTAAAAGAATTATACAGTACTCAGGCGCACTTTCAATAAAAAGCAGACTAATTGCATTCGATGCATGTGCAATTCTGCACACTTGCAGTGA
This sequence comes from Acipenser ruthenus, assembly GCF_902713425.1. Lineage (NCBI taxonomy): Eukaryota > Metazoa > Chordata > Actinopteri > Acipenseriformes > Acipenseridae > Acipenser > Acipenser ruthenus. The sequence continues at coordinate 47,847,617 of NC_081198.1, read as the reverse complement.
CACAGGAGATCAGTATGTACCTTTACATAATGACAAATGAGGGGGAGTGACCTTGAAAACAAAGCATATAGGACTCAAGCTCATTCTTTATTGGCCAAGCAAAGTACAATAACCTTAAACAGGTTGTTTTATTTCTGCATGGAATATGTAAGACTTTAAAGATGGGTCACAACGAACAACGATTTTTATTTTAGCCAACGAGGTGTTCACGTGCGGCAGCAATGCACTAGCAAAAGTCACAAGGTAGTGACATCAGCTCCCCAGTAACAAGCCTCCTCTGTTGTTGTTGTGAATGGATTCTTTCAATGCATTTGTCTGTGCATTTGAGAAAGGAAGACTCATGAAATTAATTGGAGACTGAAGTTGATGAGAAGCAATTACCCTCCACAGTATGAATTAAAACGGTGTGCTGCTTTTTATATGAAAAATTAGAAAAAGCGGGTTGCGTAGAGGAGTTATACTGGACCCTGACGCCCACGATAAAACGAGGGAGTGGTTGTACAGTATTTATTTGTTAGCCTATTTGTTTTTCTATGGTTATATTGGACCTCGACACCCGTGATATATCGAGTGGGTGGTTTGTGCATATATATATTTAAAGATAGAAGTAAAAATGATGTCACAATATATAGAACACCATTATAGGAGGCTGTGTGGTCCAGTGGTTAAAGAAGTGGGCTTGCAACCAGGAGGTCCCTGGTTCAAATCCCACCTCAGCCACTGACTCATTGTGTGACCCTGAGCAAGTCACTTAACCTCCTTGTGCTCCGTCTTTCAGGTGAGACGTAGTTGTAAGTGACTCTGCAGCTGATGCATAGTTCACACACCCTAGTCTCTGTAAGTCGCCTTGGATAAAGGCGTCTGCTAAATAAACAAATAATAATAATCATGTAAGAATAAATCATGGATTTGAATATAAACAATAACAAGCAGTTGTCATGCCGTCAAAAACCTATAAATAAGATTATGAATACAATAAGAAACATGTATTTATGATTTGTTAGGAAGTATTAAAGAGTCAGTATGTTCTGCAATGTGCTCCCAGGGTCAAACACGTACCCGTTTGGGCCATAATTTTGCTGGATTTAATTACATAGCAGAGAACAGAGCTGTCATGACAGATACAAGAAGTGGAAAAAGCAATGTGTCATGGCACTGTTTTGTTTAAATTAAATGTGAATTTTACAGAAAGACACCAGCGGTAGGGTTAGGGTTTTAAACTGGGTGTCCTAATGAGGCTTTTTGGAAGGTGGTTCTACTAACCCAGTATTGCTGTGCGTTTCATTAGGCTCCCCACAGGAATATGATGTGTCAGGGAAAGAACTTGTGCCGTCTGGCTTCAAGTTTGGGGGGGGGGGGGGGGGGGGGGGGGGTTGAATATTCACTAACACAAAACTAAACAGGAGAATTAATTTCACAAAGAAAAAGGGCATATACAAACCTTTGTGTGAAACAGAATTATGATTGGTGAAGTTTGGTAAAGTCAATATAGTTTAGGGTAGCAGGGGTTTTTGAATCTTTACATTGGCTCTACAGTATATACTGCTGCCCAGCAATTCTTTATTTGAGTATTAAATCAGACTGTGAAAGTTATATTAATAACATAACATGACATAGGTTTAAAGGTAGTGCTTTAAATCATGGATTTCTTTGGATTGGCCTCATATTTCAATACATAGCAACACACTGTACAAGAGGCTGTGTTTTTGAAGGTATCAAAATAGGATTTTTTTTTTTTACAACACACTTCAGCAAATAAAAATATACATTTACAATAAAGCTTTTTTATGACAGTACATATTTGTGACACACACACATGCACGCCTTATTGATCAAAGACAGGCTTGGATGTAAGGGTACCAGGGTCAAGCTATATCATATCATCGTACTGTCTCAGCCCTCCTTGCACCATGTTTTATCAGGTATAGTACAGATAGTGCAGTATGTTTCCTGTTTCATAGATGCTTGGCCCGAGGTGAAATTATCACTGGTGACAGTGACTACAAGTAAACACATGAACTAAGCTCAATAGGAGTATCTGGACGTTAAACATTACAAGACCAATCATCTGTTTCTTACTATTCTGGGTGTGCTGGTTGCTACATAGCAGAATGAATATGTCTGAGCTTGTGCTGGAAATGTTGCTGTGTTGTATGTGTATGTTGCTGTGTTGTATGTGTATGTTGCTGTGTTGTATGTGTATGTTGCTGTGTTGTATGTGTATGTTGCTGTGTTGTATGTGTATGTTGCTGTGTTGTATGTGTATGTTGCTGTGTTGTATGTGTATGTTGCTATGTTGTATGTGTATGTTGCACATGTAGTACTGAGTGTGGGTTCAGGGCCGTTCAATGAGGTGTTCATTGAATACCGACGATGGACAGGGTTGCTTTTTAAATGATATCAGAAATCAATAGTTCTGCGGGTGTGACCAAAATTAACTTTTAATCCATTTATAATGCCACATTCAGTTTTGCTGCAGGTTGCAGAAGTTAGGCAACATACATTTTCTTTAGTTTATCACCCACCACAAGTAATTCACAGTTTCACAACTGCACCACAGCTGTGCTGTTTTCAATGAATATCTCAGTACTAAGGGTTTCCACTCAGTCCATACAATGCACAGTGATAGTATGGGAAGTTTGTAAGGCAGAACTATGTGATTTTAGTGTCTTTAATAACCTTTTCACAAACACTCAGTAGAGTGATGTAAACTCCAGCAGCTCACATCAGTCCTCATGGCCTGAACTGCCCCCCATTCATCATTGAGACACTTCCTGACAGCCCAGCTCACAGGCTGGCTTCTTCCAGGGACTATTCCATTCTTTAGTTGATCTTTAATAGAGATTGCTGGAAACCTCTCTGACAATGGAAAACAACAAAGCCAACACACCCAATGAGTTTCTTTAAAAACAGCATTGATCATTTAAAAAAAGGAAGTACATAGTAAGATTCTTAAATACTTTAGACCGGTACTGTGATGATCTCTGCTAATCCGTAGCTGTTTTCGTTAATGCCTGCAGGCTTGATGGTTTGATTTAATTACCAGTCTGAAGCCTGCATTTCTGTTTTTACTTAATTCCCTAATCTCCTCCTATGTTTCATTATCAACCTTTGCCTGGGAACAGTTTGAAGTAAATATTTGTGTTGGAGAAGCAAAGTTAATGTGGTGGATGAACTGTGCTGCAAAGCAGAGATGATAAGTGAAAACAAGAAAACTAACTCCATTACACATTGTAATAAATATTTGTCAGATTATAGTTGCATAACGTTTTGTAAATTTCAATTTCCATTCTTCACTCTGTCAATTACTTGCAGCTCTTCACTTTATTCTAGCAAATGCAGTTATTTTAATTATTCTGACAATGATTTTTCACATTTCAAAGCTCAAATGAATTCCAGAAATGTATTTGTGTTTTTGGTTAAAGATGACGCTAACATAGAAAAAAAAAAAATTAAAAGCTAGTGGTGCCACCTTTAACTTTAAACTCATCCAGTCACGCAAGTATGTTTAAAATATTAAATACACACAAACACACACACTAACATAAACAGGCATAGCTATGCACAAAGAAAATATTCTGTTGGCGTCTATAGATATCTATCCTTATTGCAGTTCAATATCGCTGTTATTCATCTGAAGCATAAAACAAAAATAGTCATGCAGGGTGTGAAAAGTGGTGATTAGCTTGACAATGGGAACGGAAGGTGCCATTGATCCTCATTGAGTCCTGATCAATATGTTGGCTGCAGCTGTGAGGTGACATTCAAATCAAATACATATAAATAAAAACATTGTAATAGCTTGTTGAGATCAAATTTAATTTAGACCATTTGTTTTCTTCTTTAAAAAAAAAAGCACTACATTATGTAGTCCCAAAGGAAATGCACACAATACAAGAACTGTTTTGAACTCTATAAGCACTTTTTCACATCACAAATGGTGTTCTTGTTACAAAGACAAGAACCCAAGCCTTATTTCAGCGTGGCTGTGGATCTAAACTATAGTACACTAAAGAGACATTCACATGCAGAGCTAGTTGTCAGCTTTCATAACCTTGGTACCCAAAAGGACATCATTAATTTATCAAAGTGGCATTGGTATTTGCATCTGCTATCATTTAGATCCTATTACCACTATACCACTAACTGGTGTCTTCCAAAAAATAAAACTAAACAGAAAAAATGTCCTAAATTTAATAAAATAAAATAAAAGGAAATTATGTTGTGGACAGTAAAATTATAATTTATAATTAACCATGCTTTAAACAGGTGGTGAATGCACATTGTATGTTATGCATATTATGCATTTGAAATTAGTCTTATTTCAAAGGAAAGCTAGATTTTAATTGGCTGATTATATAAATATATATATATATATATATTTCAGAGCAATTCATTTTCAAATAACATAAATGATTTAACAGTAAAATGTGTTAGATTGCTTGTGGTTTATAAGAGCACATTTCAATTACAAAGCTACACATAATCAATTTTCCACAGATGGCTTAAGACTGTTTCATTATGTATTCACCCATTTAGTGTTTTTCTCCTAAATGCTCATATTAAGTGTGTGTTATAATTGTGTGCATTCTTTAAGCCCTCAGCCTTCTAATTAATTAATATACATCTGTTTCTGTCTTTTTAAAGCAAGCTCATGTCTTTTGTTTGCTGTTCTTCCTTTCTTTCTGGAATGCTGTATTTGTTTCTTTAGAGCAGATTTATAAGATGTTATTAAAGCTAGGAACACAATGGTTCGCCAGTATTTCTGCCAGTCTCATGCTTTGTAGCCTTTGTTTTCACATATTGTTTTTGCACTATAAGCTTTTAGTTAACGACCGAATCTCAGCACCTGCAGTCATGCCATTCTGTGTGTGACATCCTCAAACTGTACCAATGACAACATATTTTAATATTTTTAAATGTCTTATACATATCTATGCTTTTTTTGTTGTTTTAATTGATGGACATGAAAACAAGTAAATACATGCACCATTTCTGGTACCCTTTTCTTGACTTTTATGAACTGGATAAAGATAGCTCAGCTATCACAAGCCTGGGAGAGGTGGAATCACAAGATCTAGAAGCCAAACAGGGATTCAAAGCCAGGATCTCTTAATTTTCATTCCTTCCTGCAGTATTAAGACAGAGCTTTTAACCCTATAGGGACTATTCACAGCTTTTAGTTTTAACACATGACAAGTATTTTGATGGATTAAATCCATCAATCAAGGAAAGTTGTTCTTGTCATTATAGGGTTGCAATAAATTGTAAGAGTTGCAGTCGCCTTGCTGGTTTTGTTTACTTGTTTACAGAGCATTCTGTTAGAACTGATTATTAAAGAAGATATTTCCTGCAGCAGGATTTATAATTGCCTCTCAGAATTATACCCGATCAAGGATAAGAGTTCTATCTAGCAACACATAATATTTCCAAGTGTTAGAAGGCTGCAGTTGAGGAGCTGTGATTGATATTCCCTGCTGACACAAACCACAACCACTAATCACTAATCAAAATCAAGCTACATTACACAGGGCATCTTTCATGCCATACACCACCGTGCTGAATGGCTTTGGCTCAGTAAATTATAAAGACATTAAAGGGAAGCCTGAAAGAGACAGATGAATGTATTAATTGCCATTGACTCATTGAGTGCACAAAATACGAGTCCTTAATTAAACATTTGGTAGTCTGAAACGATCCTGGATAGTTAGTGCAATCAGTATTTGCATCGGTAGTATCGGTAGGTCTTAAGTTTAAAAACAACATGCACAAATTCTTTTGTATGGCCTTCCCTTCATTCATTGTACTTAATGCCTGATCCTGAAGAAGGTACTCATCTGGGTATTTACCCCGGTTTTCTTCCAATTTCAAACGCCCAATTTGAATTTCACCTCACCGCTGTAACCTGTGTACTGTATAAGGCATCCTCTGTTTCTGCTGTCTAGCTAATGGCATATTTTCAACCGGAAAACCTAAGCAGAGGATGCTGCCAAGCAACGATGGAAGACTAGCCATCGCCTGGCCTTGTCTGGTGCATGACCAGTAGGGGTCGCTTTGGCGGGGTGAGGCAAACCAACCACAGTCGATTTTCCCTCCCTAGCTAATGAGAGCACAAAGGCCAATGCAGAGTCTCTGTGGGCCTCCGGGTCACCTTCGGCAACTCTGTGTGACAGGAATTTTAACCAGTGAGCTCCTGATCACATACCTCACCCCACAATTCACATGGCAGAGCCTTTACGTGAGCCACTGGAGCCTTTTAAGCTTGACTATTTCAAGGTAAAAGTGACAGAAAGTGGCAATGTTCTGAAAAAAAGAGGATTGGTTGAATTCCATCAAGGAAAGCAAAAATCTTAGGAATACTGAAAATGTAAATGCAAAAATCTATTTGGGAAATCTGATTTAAATTGCTAAATCGTGCTTTCATAATAAGAAAATTCATTGAGCTGTATTGCCATAGCAAATCTTTAAAAGTCAGTATTCTAAGAGAAGTGCAGTAAGATTTAATTATTGGTAAAATAAAAAGAAATAATAATGTTTCTACAACTAAGCAATTACATTTCAGGCTTCTCGGGATTTTCGACAAATTTCTACTTTGAGAATACCAATTTATTTCCCAACTAAACCAGTCTTTGATCACGGGTTTATTGTTAGGGTTTAGAAGATCTATTATAGAATTTATATAAAGTATAGTACAATAAGTTTGCCTTTGTATATAAATGATGTATTTTTTAAAGTGTTTTTAACTCTATCAGAGTAGTAAGGAGTAATTTTAAGACGTCATTTTTTGAGTGATCATCTTCGCTAGACCCCTGTACAGATCTGCAGTGTTTAAATAGTTAAATGCGAAACCAATTTTAATTTATTTAAAAAATAAGTGTTCATTTAAAGGAAAACTGCATCGTAAGTGAAAATATGCATAAACAATCATCAATATTCCATTTTTTATGTTTGGTTGATAGAAAGCCACTAGAGGATTGATTTGCTCTCATTAGTTAATATATGCAGATGGTGTTTCAAAATGAAAATTGTGTTCATCTGTGGATATTTTAAAATCATTTCCTCAAGCTGCTTTTCGTAAAAAAAAAAAAAAAAAAAAGTGCTTATGTAAATAAGTCAAATGGTTCCATTTTACAAGTAATGTCCCCTTATATCTCCGCCCTGAAGATTTTGTTAAAATATCCTTTCCTCTAAATTACTCCAGGGGGCAGGCTAATTGGAAATGAAAGTAATAAAGAGAACTGATCATTAAAAGAAAGGAGCTTGACATAAGAACATAAGAAAGTTTACGAACAAGAGGAGGCCACTCTGCCCATCTAAGCAAGTCCGGTTCCTCGTAGCCGATTGGTCTCAGAACTTTGTCAAGTTGAGTCTTAAAGGATCCATGTCTGCCTCAACATCATGACTAGGTAGCTCATTCCATACTTTCATCACTCTCTGTGTGAAGAAATGTCTCCTTCCCTAAGTCTAGCTCTACTTCATTTCCAACTGTGTATCATGTAGTCTTTGTTTCAGTGTTGTGCATAAAGTATTCTTTAGGGTTAACTATGTCAACTCCTTTTAAGAATTTAAAGACTTCAGTCATGCCCTCCACCCCCCCCCCCCCCCATTCTTCTTTGTTCCAGGCTAAATAGATTCTGTTCTTTTAACCTTTCTTTGTAGCTCAGTCTTTTAAGTCCTGTGATTAGACTGATTGCTCTTCTTTGGACTTTCTCCAGGGGCACAATGTCCCTTTGGTGCTGTGGTGACCTGAATTGGACACAGTATTCCAAGTGCAGTCTCACCAGTACATTATACAACCTCAACGTAACCTCCTTGGATTTATACTCTACACTTTTGGCTATGTACCCAAGCATTTTGTTAGCCTTTAGGATTACTGCCCCACACTGTGTGGTTGCTGACAGCGATGAATCTATTACGACACATGCTCACTGCAAAATAATATCACTTTTCTTTATAATACAGTAAGTTTTAGTCTAAGTATTCAAATATTCATAGCGCAGTAGTGACAGGTCCTTTAAACTGCTTTCCGTGTGCTTTATTCTCAGTATGCAGTAGTATTTACTCCATTTGCAACTTGTTATTTAAAACAACGGCTGCAAGTTGTTATTTAAAACAATGTCATGCATTTTAATAATAATTAAAACTGCAAAAAATATGCATCTGTTTTTCAGTTAAGTACACTGCACCTTTTTCTACTCTTCTTTGAGTTCAGAAACTAAAAGTTAACCTTATGTACCTTATCTGCTGCTTAAAATAGAGAATTTCAGTTGGCATAATTATCTATCGCAGATACTTACGCACCATATTGCTCTTTTTTTATATATATTTTTTGGTTCTTTGGGATGCATATAACATCAGTGCAGTTTTAGCCTTCGAAGCTGAAGGATGGTTTCACTAAATTTATCCTGGGAGCACAACGGGGCTCTGTAACAGGATAGCATCAGGAATGAGACTCCGAGTTGGGAATAGCTGCAGTTTAAGTGCTGTTGCACACTTTTAATACACAAAACAAACGAATAAACAAACAGAGGCACGGTGGCCATAAAAGGTTTGAACAAAATAATACTAAATACACCCTGTTAGGCTGGGCAGTCGCCTTCACTGACCGATAGAATATCCACAGCGCAGCTCAGCTCAGCACAGCATAGCTCAGCTCAGCACAGCACAGCTCAGTACAGTTTAACATAGGTTCCACTCACTACACACCAACCTCCAAACAAATGATTTTCTCCTCCTTACATGCCATCTGTCTGGATCCTAATTAACCATTAATCATTCAATTAAGGCTCCAGCAACATTCTCACGTTTTATGGCAGGGAGGATTTTAACCCCTCCCTGCCAACCCTATATTCCCAACACCCACACACACTTTACATTTAGGGCTTTCACCCTGCCACAGGCTCCTTTGGGAAGGACAGTGGCTGCTACAGTAGTGCAATCATGGGGCTTCAAGACAGAGCTAAAAAACAAACAAAAGATCTAGGATTTGAGAGAGCCTTTCAGTCTAGTATGAAAAGGGAAGAACTGGGCAGATTGCTACAGGAACACTGCCTGCAGCATTTGTACTTTTCCAATATGCAGGTGCCAGTGGTATTACTGGAACAGCAATGACATCATGAATTATGAGTGGGTTTGTCATTAAGGGGTGCTACACTACTACTCCCTTATGTTGAGCTGCCTTCTTTGAAAACAGAGATATAAAATGAGTTTCAGCGTGTTTTTATTTGAGAAGTCAGAGATTACTTATTTATGTTAACCAAGTCATGAACACATGTTCATTTGTACAGCATTTCTACAAAAATAAATAAAAATCTAAAACTTGAAGCACAGAAGTATTACTGCATATGAAGCTCTACATTTGTGAAATTGACATTTATTTAATGAAAAAAAAAGTTTCACATTTTATACTGGAATTGAATCCATGAACTTGTTAATATACAGTACATGTCAAATGTATTAATATACTGTGTACTAAAGAAATAAAAAGCATTTCACAGTACTGTGAATTAACAGTCTTGCAAATTGGTCAAGTAAAACTAATCGCTACAGCAATTCAGTAATTCACCCATGTGGTCAATCACATTGCAAAGAACACAGGGTTGAAATGGACACCTAACCTCCTTTCAGGGATTTGCTATGTATTTGGCGTCCTTGAGTTTCATGTTTATTGATTTTGTCGATCTTGTTCTAATCCTCATAACATGTTTTTTTTCATTTGTTACCCAAAGGAGTTGCTGTGCACTTCTTGAGTGTTATGATATTTAGGAAGTTTTTCTTGTTGCAGAATGTAAAAATATGTATCCTATTGACCTCTTATGTAACCAGCAGACCACGTGTGACTGGTAAAGTGCTATTCAGATATTAAAGGTCCAGTTCTAAGGGACTTTTGGGATGTTCTAGAGCACTGTATACTCTTACATGTGCCCATGCACAGTGTTACATACTTACATCATAAAAAATAAAGGACACAAGCTGCTGTGACATCCAAGGTGACAAATAAATAAATAAATAAATAAATAAGAATGCTCACCCTTCCAGTCATTAAGGTCACAGTTGTGAAATCTACCAGCCCCACTGACTGTATGCTGTCAAGTATTAGTGTAACACAGTCGTCTTGGTAAAATGTTTGATTAGACATGACAACAAGAACAGAAGCGACAGAAAGCATCCTGCTGTATCCTATTATTATACATGTCAGGGGTCTAACAACTTGATTATATTTGTATAAATTAGCATCAAATGTGTGATCTGATATTTTCAGTACTGTTAGTTCAGTAAGCACACAGGGACTATATTGTTTAGTTTGCTGTGTATTACACTATTTTCTCTTACTGATTTAATGTTTTTTTTTGTGAAAAGTCATTTTTCGGTTACAGTTTAAAATCTTTGGTAATTCAAATATAATATTCTTTTAACTAAGAGACACTAATGAATCAATTTGAAGTAAGCATCAATGTAGGCTATATTGAATATAAGGTGTGTTTATTCATGGTCAATCAGTGGCAAGGTTAGGTTTAATTATGAAGTATTGTTTTGTGAACCAGGGACACTGGGCAGCCTCCAGTGTTTAGCAAAAATGAACTTGAATAAACGATCTAAAGAAACACACTAATGGACACTGCAGTCCATCTTTGTAATTAAAATCAGCTCCTCACCTTATAAAGCCTTATCTTTCTGGCAGATGCAGAAGATAGTACTGTACAGCAGTATGAAGCTTCACCGCAGCTTTTATTTAAACCTCCTTTTTTACATTTTCAAGATTACTGTTGACTTCCGCACCACAAATGGAACACATGGTCCACATTGTATTGCTCACAAACTAAAAATGTACATTTTCATATGTATGTAGCACTTCATTGATCTTGGGTAATATTGTTGCTATTCAAGAATTATTAACTCACATAGACATTGAATACTTTTTTATGGGTTAAAGGTTTTTCCCACATAATTACATAGCCCACCTAAAACAAGATAGCTATTTCTATTGATCTAGTCCATTCCAATTTACCTGCAAGATACTGAAATAGAAAATCCTATTCCTTCTGTGACTGATGTGCACGCTACTCATTACTTCTAACTACATGCCATATAATGGCTTGACCTTAAGTGAAAAATGAGGATCTACTTTGTTTCTATTGACAGTATATAAAATGTCAAAGATGAAGATGTGAGTACATCATCTAGGGCAGTGGTACTCAACTCTGGCCCTCGAGATCAAATCCAGTCCAGGTTTTTACTCCAATCAAGTTCTAATGTAGTTAATTGAAGGCTGCTAAGAGACAATTAACTAATTTAGGTCCTGGTTGGAATAAAGACCAGGACTGGAATGGGTCTCGAGGGCCAGAGTTGAGTACCACTGACCTAGGTGTTTCTTCAATGCTTTGATACCAGATGGATTGCTATTCACTTTCAATTAAATGTTAACATTTAGCCATTGAAACTACCGTTTAAGAACCATTTGAAAAGTGAATGAAAGTACAGTAAAAAAAATCCATTGCTTTACATTTATTATCCTTATTTCATACTACTATGGAACATTAATAAAAGCTATTGCCAGATGACACACTAGCTGCCATTAGGAAAAGTAGAATAGTTACATTGTATGCATTTTTGACAAACAGTTTACATCTGGATATGATTACTGAATGTGCATAGAAGTTTAACAATATGGCAGGTAACTTTAACACTTAAACTATATCAAAGTTAGCTGCACAGTAGAATGAGGAAAAACATATTGGAAAAAACAGTATACTGTCTGTGAGAGTCCTGCATCGGGCCGAGTACCCGCGGGTGACCAGCAAAAGTGGGTCGGGTTCAGGTCGGAATGTGAACTTTTTTGCGGTTTGCGGTTCGGGTAAAATAAAAAAATAAAAAATCGGGTCTGAATTTGAATCACCTCATTTTGGTCACAAAACTGCCTTTGGTGTGTTTCTTTTGTCTGCCTGCCGCCACAATACGTAGAAACGTTTGTTTGCCCATTTGGCAGGGCACCTAAAAATGTAATCCTGTAACCAGCTGGAGAATAGATTTATACCGTGTGTGTGCCTATAAAGTGGTCGTCCAAAGTTTACAAACCCTAATTTTCTTCTACAAATATTCTTGAAATGTATTTGTTTACGACTGTAAGTCGCCCTGGATAAGGGCGTCTGCTAAGAAATAAATAATAATAATAATAATTTATGGAAGTGTAACACCCTAAAATTAATGTTGAATACATGTATATAGTACATTCCTATAAACACCCCTAGTTATTTATTTATGGTAAATATAGATGGTACATTCCTAAAATCCCCCTATTCTTCTGTTTTCTAATATATATATAAAAAAAAGTTCCAAAACAAGACTGTCAGTTCAGCTTGTTACAGTTACACACTGCTTTGTTTGTGTTATGCTCTTGTAGCCTTAAATAAATATATTTTCAAAGAAACAAGAAATCACCATTTAATGTATATAACAGAAGCATACATTGGGATACCTTTGACAAATTGGCCAATTGCAATATACGCTGAGACCTTGAGATCTTCTGCTTGGAACTCAGATACAAGGGTATGGGGAAGAGCTGCAAGTGTCACGCTGTCACTGGAAGAACCGGATCAAGCTTGCGCCTTTGACAATTCAAAAATATTAGCGGATGTAAATATCTCTGATGTATTTGTAAGGTTCTTTTAATAGATCATTTTATTAGAAAAGTGTAGACTCTGATTAGCAGCAATACTATAATAAGAATAATAAAATTAAGTGCCAAACAAGTACATAAAGGGGAATTATATGACTGCAATATTTTAATTTCAAACAACAAAAGCGAACTCGCTCTGGATAAAAGCGTTGTGCTAGAAAGAAAACTGTGGGTTTAGTAGGGATACGACAGGGCATTGGTCCCCAATCCCGGATATCCTGTGGAGGAGTAATCATATACAAAAATATATCTCAAAACATATGCTGAATATCGTTCTGCAACAAGTGAAAACAACCAAAAAAAAATCGATATGCAGCCCAACTACATAAACAGTGCTTGTGGAAACACGCTTTTATTGCATGGAGATTTTACTTATAGTACTAGTTATGATGGAGCTGTATGGGAACAGTGAAAAAAAAACTATAGTGTTCTGCAAAAAATCTATGGTGAACCTCGCTCTGACTGCGTCGCGTGTCTGAGGTCCTGGTAAGGGACGCATTTGTGAACCACGCAGTCTTCTGGGAATTGTAGTTCGGCGCGGTGATGTCTGCGTGGTCTTGGACTCGCGGTGATGCCGTGATACGGGTAGCTCTATGTGTGGTAGCTGAATGGCTGAAGTTAAATGAAGCATGCTAATGAAGAATATGCATGACTTTTTGGTGCGGAGCCACAAGCTTCATGCCTCTTTTTCCTCCATTATATGATTAATACATATAAGCAACATGTACTAATCATGTAATGGGATTTGTAAGCAATATTTAATTTCGTGCACTGATTTGCAGATGGTATTGTAAATTGCTGCAGCTGTTATTACTTGTAATGTAATGGTTCCTTGCAGCTCTGTGACAGTTCAACATTATTGTATTCAGATTGCTTGCCCAACAAGCTCAAGGGAGACGCTATGAAATCACAGGAAGAATGTTTCCACACGTGCTTTTAATTCCACAAAAATAATGGAATGTTCAGTGTTTGAAGAGCTGTCATCACTGATAAATAAGTGCCAGCACGTCTTTTCAGATGGATTTTACTGGCAACCATTTAGGTGTGGCAAAATTCCCAAGATTTGAAACACTGCAAATGAATGATATTTTGATTACCACTGGATAATATATTCTCTTTTTTTGGATGCCAAGAGACAGGTCAGGTAATCAATAACTTCACCTGTTTGCTGAAGGTGTGGCATGAAACAATATAAACTTTTCATAGGTTAAGGTAACGTCGCTGATAGCTGTCTCTTTATCCAGCGAGACAAACAGAAATTAGCAATGGGGGCTGTCATCGTAAGAATCAACTTTTTACTGGAAGTGACAACATTTTCACAGTGATTAGATAAATCCTTTGAACCGTAATAGGATTTTTGTTTTATAAGATAACCACATTTAATTACTTTAATTACTTTATTTATTTATTTATATATTTATTTATTTATGTGTTTATTTTTTATTGCAGAAATTGAAACAAGTAGAAGAGAAGAAGGAAGAACCTAAGATGTCTGGCTTCGCTAAAATCTCCCTCGAGTCTCTTAATAAACTCAACAGCAACAGCGGCCCTTTCCTGGAGAAGGAGAAGAAGAGCCCGAACAAGGCTGAAGGGGAGAAAGCAGATGATGCTGGGAATGAAGAAGCCTGTTCTAGTTGTTCTGTTAAACCTGGTGTGGACAATCTGCCATCATTAAGCGATTCCTTATATGACAGCTTCTCCTCCTGTGCCAGCCAAGGCTCCAGTGACATATAGAGGCACTACGATATACACTGAACTTCTTCCTGAGAGAGCACTTAATATAACAAGGAAAGAAGTTAATGTGACTGGGGGAATTCTAAAAATAAGAACACCATCGAAGCCTAAGGTGTAAGAAATGAAAGCAGGTGCAAAGAAAAGAAAAAAAAAGCGTTTTCATTTAAAGGACATTAATATTTGGAAACCGTAAATTGATGGCAGAGCCTAACTCTGATTTTTATATAATGGGATTTCGTAACTTTGCACTGTTATAAATACTGTACAGAGATTTCTGTAAATTAAAAAATATATTTGTAGCAAAATGAAATAAAGCAATAAATATTATCAGTCGGTGCCATCACCCAAGTTTACAAATTATTAATACATAAAACTTGATTTGAAGATTTAAAATATAATGTTAATTTGTTTAATAGTAATTTAAATTATATTGTTATTGATGTTTTAAATTCTGTATTTTTGTGCAAACTGCGTCTTTGTAGGGTCGGTTTTTTACCAGTTCTGTTCGGATCATACATAAACCACCATGACATTGTTGAATCATAAACAAAAATCTTGAAATAATTAACGTAACACGCAGTAAGATTTCTTTGACTTAAATGCAAAGTGTGAAGGTCTGTAAATCTGTTACTAAAAGAAAATATGATGTTTAATTTACTGTTCTGATAAATCTACTGACACAAACCTTATCACCTTAACTCTGTATTTTGGGTATTTTGGCAAATCATGTCTAATATCCACATTTACACAGCTCACTTTTCATGGTGCTAACAACAAAACACGCTGTCTCTTTTTTTCTATGAAAGCTGTGTTCATATGTAAGGAGAGAGTCTATTTCAAAGGACATCTGTATTTTTCTAGCTGTGCTGTATTTATACCTACTTTTGTAAATGGAACTGTAAAGTAGTGTATTTGTGTTATTTCAGATTTTTTTTCCCCATAATTGTTAAGTTTTAAAATAATATGGTACCAACAGTGTTACTTTGGTAATAACTTGTGCAATTTTTGCTGTCACGTTAGAATTGATGCCACATTTTATGTAATGATGTTGTCAGAAAGAAATAAAATGATTTTCATATTTTAAGTTTTATAAAGGGCTTGTTTTATATTTAGAAGAGATAACTACTGCTGTGGAAAAACTCTTCACCACAGATCAAAGTTACTTAGCAGGAAGACCCAGAAGTTATGGGCATCAATAGCTCTTGTAGGTTGAGTAGTGTTCACCCTTTGTCTCAATGATGATGATCACAGGTGATTTTGATAAGGTACATTGTAGCCTGTGTGTGTGTGTGTGTGTAATAAAAGTACAATGATCTGCAATAATAATCATAAGCTGGCCTAAACAGATTTATCTGCAATTATAAACTTTTTTTAAGCATAACTTACCCTGTATGCTTCTATGCATATTTTATCAACACACAAGTAATTATTTGCATCACAAACAACTTGCACATTCCTGTCAAGGTACTGTAAGTAAAAGTGTATTACAAACTAATTTCAGCCCAAATGTATTTTAAGAAAAGAAACTCATAGTTGGGTTTGTTAAGATATGTTTTTATTTATTTATTTATTTATTTATTTATTTATTTATTTAGATAAATAGAGCAATTTGGAAAATTAATTTGAATAATGTGTGTGTTTAAAAAAAAAAAGTGCTATTTCTGAGCCTTTTAAAATCAGGATACAAGGTTTGCTAGTATTAAAAAATAAAATCAATACCCTTTCAGTGCTCTTCCAATTAAGTGGGATAACCACCCTCTGTTACACTTCCTTGAACCAGGGAGAAGAGTTTTGTGACCTGAATCAGAGAGTACAAACATTGAAATGATGGCACTAAAGCTTGGAAATGACATTTAATTGCACCTTTAAGTACCCTTTAAACATTAGGCCAGTGCTTACTGTCATTATAATGATTGCATGTGTCACCAAGCAGATAAGCAACACGACGAAGGGAAGGGGAGTGTTAATGTTGGAATTTAAACCATACATTGACAAAACTGACAAAGTTAGTGGTACCATTGATTTTTAAACATGGCTTGACGGTTGTTAACAGGGAATACTGCATTTTATTACAATAACATTTTTACACACAATTTTATTGTTCTTGTATCACAAAGTGCTTACTAATACCAAATTAAGAATGAATACAACTACATGTTGTATAATTTAGTATTTAAGATGATAAAAAGAAGCAGGTCTCATAATGTGCTCTTAAATGGAATGTCAACATTAAGGTTCTGTTGAAGGATTTTAGTAAATATATAGTGGATGGGGATTCATTGAAAAGGGATCAACAAAGCTTCTTGTTGCAGAACAATCCTAGTTAATCATAGATTAATTAACATTATTTGGAGTAATACATTTCTTTGTGAGATGAAAGCAAATTCAGACTGGCTAAAACTGGCTAAAGAACAATTGCTCATCATGAGATTTTCAACACTGGCAAGTTTAAATGGGAAACATAAGCCAGGAAGAGATAATCCTTTTGGTGCAAAATGTGATTCCCAGTTAGTCTTAATTCACAGAAAGGTCTGAATGATTTGAAATAGCTGTCCCTGATCACTGTATCATATAACTACCCGTCATGATGTATACTTCTAAGACCTCCCCCCTTTTAAGCACAAAATGTTGACCTTGACCCTCATGAATAAAAAAATCAGAAACAGCTAATAACATGTTTCTGAATACTGTTCTGTGCTCTTCTAATATTAGCCTATAGGACCTTTTTTTAAGCAAGTGCAAAGACAAAACCATACTATTTTAACAGAATAAAATATTTAGTAAAAAACGACTTTGTCCCTTGGTAGTTTTATACCATTGCCATTGTTATATTCCTCTCCATCCGTGCCCTATTGTGTGAACCCCAGAAATGGCCAGAGGACATTGAGAATCATGACATGCTTCTACATCTTCAGGTCCATCCCATGGTGCCTAAATTGGCCTGGGATTCTGAGCTTGGATAGGACCAAGGTCTATGTTATTAAAACCTGTCCAAGCCCCCTCTAGAAGATGAATTAGGGGCTTGGCACGGTCCCATCCTGCACCGAAGGCATTGGGGCTTTATAGGATGACTTATCCGGGATTTCTCAGGTTACTTTCCAGGTTATCACATTATGTTATGCATGCGAGTAAAGTATAAAGTGTCCAGCTTCAGAGTTGCACATTTTCCTCGTTGACTGGGCTTTCCACTTTTAATAACACACTCACCCTAATAGGTTGAACAACATGTATGTGCAATACTATAAAATTACCATTTACAATGGTAACCAATCTGTCTTTTATAACTAAGTTTTCTTATTGAAAACTATTGGAGGTTGTATTTTCAATCAACGTGGAATGTAAAGGGGAATGAAGAAGCCTGTTCTAGTTGTTCTGTTAAACCTGGCGTGGACAATCTGGAATCATTAAGTGATTCCTTATATGACAGCTTCTCCTCCTGAGCTAGCCAAGGCTCCAGTGACATATAGCTCCAGTGTTTATTTGACTCTATAAAACTGATCCTAACTGAGATCTTTAGATTGAATGAGGCTCCTCTAGATCTTTAAAGAGTTTAGCTACTGAGTATTCAGACCATTGATATGCATGAAAGATAATATTGGGCTTGTGATTTCCTTTTAAAATGAAAGCAGATACCGGGAAGCACTTTAAGCACATATGAGATGCTGGAGTCTATTCAATTGATCAACATGGTGGCGTATCTAAATACAGCCACTGTTGTAAATGGGATCTTGTACCAAATTTCATACGCCTTACTGACACTGATAAAATAGGGATCCTGCTAGGAGTTGCTTTGACCCTGAAATCAGGATTGGGCTGAACAAAAAAACTAATGAATACTGTTTAGGAGTTGCCCGTCTATAAACATCCACAGAGAAATTAGCAGCCCAACATGATTTAACCCTTAAATACACTTTTATGTATTCAACTATAATACATACATTGGCGTGTGTGCCATGTTTGCCATTTTTTTGCACCCTGAAATCAGTGTTAGGCTGAGCAAAAAACTAATGAATATTGTTCAGGAGTTGCCCATCTATAAATATCCACAGAGGAATTAGCAGCCCAACATGATTTAGCCCCTTAAATACAAATCCAATTATTCAGTTTGGAGCAGAATAAGAAATGGCAAATAAGAAGCAGGCGAATAAGAAGCTAACTTCAGCCTCGTGATTTGAAGTTTGTTTTCTGTCAGACGGCACTGACACTCAGGGTTGCCAGATGCTACTCATAAAATCCCCTTATTGGTAAACCAATTTCCACCCCATTTTCAGACTTCCCCCCCCCATTTACACAATACCCATATTGGAAATGGGGAGTTGCATAGATAGTATTTACCATTCTAGGATTAAAAAATAATTCAGGTGTTGCTGTAATAAACTAAAATATTAGGCATCAGTAAGAAAGTTTTCTAAGCAGTCCTCACTGCTAGAAATGCTGTAAATGTGGCTTGTCAATTTCTGGAGCATTTGTGTGGTTGGCTGAACGCTCCTGCAATCTTGTCCCCTCCACTGCAAGCCATATTTAACATCCAGGAGGCTTCCTAGTGTTTTAACTTGAAGGCAATTTCTCAGCTTTGTCTACCACAATTAATGTATTATTATTATTATTATTATTATTATTATTATTATTATTATTATTATTATTATTATTAAAGCACAAGTGTCAGCAACAGACCAGTTTTATGGAGCAGTTTCAATTCAAAATACTGTATTACTGAGGAGGAGGGAGAGAGCGTGGTAGTTTCCAGAGGAATGGAGATAGACAGATCAGAGGAGGGGGAGATGAAGGGGGGAAGAAAAGGAGGTCAGATTTAGAGAGGTGATGTTTGAGGTCCCTCCCCTAAAAAAATCTCAGAAATCAAAAGAGCACAAACATTGGTTTGAACGGCACAAACCAGCACAAACGAATTATATTTGACTCAACGTTTGTGCTGTTTGTAGGGGGGGGCAACTTCACGTAGCTGATGTGAACACATTAGTTAAAAAAGTACTTAAATTCTCAATAGATTAACAATAGTGTAGCATGAATGGCGGATGGCTCAGTCAAAATAGCGTATGTGTCAACTTTTCATTATAATTCTGTTAAAGTTAAAAAACCAAAAGATACACAGGTTCTATTCACCTTCCTTATCTCACATCCCTAACTGTCCAGTCCTTAACCCAGGTCTCAGTGTGTAGGGTTTCTCTTTTTTTGCTATCAGATTTTCAAGGTCTCAGTGTGATTAATTAACAAGCCCACACACCCACATGCTTGCTTTGTGAAGCATTTGTTTCACTGAGCTTCCAGCTGAAATTTGTATAATGATAATGTATGAAAAAAAAAGGTTTGATCATTTATAATATTATAGTGCTAGGTATTTTGTTCTAATGCAAAATGTGGCCCAATTATTTCTTTAGTGCACTTAACAGTAAGTCAGTTAAAATGTTGTGTGTGGCAGTTTGGTTATATTACCAAAACACCACTGTGAAAACTGTATTTCTCAACCACATTTCATTTTGTAATGTTTGTTTCTTCCCATATGCGATAAGGCTTCACTTGGACATATTGCAGATGCTATTCATTTAATAGTGCTTATGTCAGGAGAAAGCATTTCAAAATGACTATACTTGTTAAGTTGATTTATAGGAAGTACCTGCTTTTTGCCTTCAAAAATTTAATATTCTGTAAGCATGCTTAATCATATTAGCTAAGCCATACTAATCTAGAAAAGTAAGTCACATGAATCCCTTGGGCGGAATGTGTCACTTACAGGCAATCCCATGCACCCCTACAGAGCCATACTGAAAAGTTCCAGTCCTTTCTATTACCATCAAAACCCCATAAAAGCATAATATTTAACCAATTTATCAGCATATTGCCCTTTTGAGGTAAACATCTTACATTTTCTAACTTGCAAGTGCTGACAACAAATACATTCTCAGGGCAAATTACATTTAGCCACCCAGCTTAGTAATATCATATTTTCAGCCGCCTTTGCATCAAAACAGGTTTGACAGCAATGATAAAAGTCCTTAATAAGTTACTAAGACTTATAGTCAATTGAACATTAACATTTTCACTGGCTTTTATTTTTTTTATTAAAAAAACACATTTTATGACCAAACTGTGCGACAAATACTATTGCATGTCCCAAGGTCATTGTCAAGAAAACCATGTTCGAATATGTCATCAATGCTTCTTTACAAACCCAAAGGCTCTTCCTAGGCCTGCAGTCTCGTGAGACGAGGCTCATACTGCTTGATCACAAGCCGTCTCCACCAGGCAGCCTTGAAAACAACATTTTATATATCTACTGCAAAGCAAAGTATACCGCAAAGTGGAACAAATTACCAGCCAGGACACACAGAAATAGAAATCAGATGGGGTGACCAATTAAAAACACACAAGCTTGAGACCAAAGCCAAATGAGAGCTTGTGGATTAAGAATAGATCCTAGCAGGGGTGCCTGGAACACAAAATCGCTACTGAAACTTGCATTAATTAGGATATCCCTTGGCAGTTCTAGCAGAGGGGCAAAGGGGTACTGTGTGTGGGGTTGTGTATATTTAGGGGACGAAGGCTGTAAGGTGTCTACTAAAGTTTGCGCAAGACATCCTTTAAACAGGTCCACAAAAATATATGACTAATGATGACCACTAATTACCTGTGGGTGTTGTCATAGCAGTACCAGCGACCTGCTGTGTGCATAAATGGAAAAATGAAAGAGAAATCATAAACAAGCAATATCTTCAAAGGTTACTGGTTCACCTCTGGCTCTGAAATGTATTTGTGTTGGAATTATACTTTGTATTTTAGATACTGCACAATTATGAAGTTAAAAATCATAAAGTTTGTCATTAATTGATATTTCATGGTTGCAAAGATGAAAACATAATAGACAGTTGTATTAGCTTCCAGTGCTGTGTGCATCTAGCTGAAGTCTCCATCGGCTGCTGCTCTGGGGTTAAAATGTAGGTGTGCCGTACTGTACTAGTGGGACATGAACAGTGAAGAATTGCCTCAGATGTATTGTGTCGTGTGTGTTAAACCATAAAATAAACAGTAAATCACAGAATGCTTAGTTCCCTCTTCAGTCTTAGCTTTGTTTTTCTGCCAGTTATTAACCACACAAGCACAAAATGAAAATGAAAATGAATTAAAGCCACTGGGAAAGCCATTCTAGGTGTTCCAGGCTATTCCACATCTATACACCATGTCAGACAGTAAGCTGAACAGATCATTGGTTGTCCTTGTGACCTGGCCACAGACCTGGTGTATTGGATGCGGGTCACAGGATTAAATATGGGCTCAAATTGATAAGCCAAGTTCAGTTGCACAAACACACCATGTATGCTTAACACATGCTTTTCCCAGTGTAATTACATTGCTGGCATTTAACTCAGGGGCCTGAGTGTGCTGTATGGATGACAGGCAGAGCAGAGCCCTGGAGTTATATGGTTTGTCAGTTCTTACACCCTCTGAGACACCAATGCAGGACAGAGAGCCAAGAAGGTCGTCACTTCTGTATATTAGTATTTAAAGAGAGAGTGCCCCCAAGTTAACTGGACTGAATAGCTCATATTTGCACCCCATGGTTATAATAGAGATGGGATTAAATCTGCATTTAATATGGTATAGTATCCTTATAACCACTTTAAATATGTACAGAACAAAAACTGTGATGAACTGCAATTCTTTGGTAAAACTAGGATGTCGTGTATGGTGAACTCACCTATTTCAAACTTTGCATATGATTTGTATCAAATTAGCTTCATACTGGGCTTGGTTATATCCGAATATCTCATAGGGAGTTCAAAGCAACCTATGAACACATATAAATGAGTCTCAACAGGGCTGACGGACCACCCTGTTGTATATCCTATCCTTGAGAGTGCAGAAAATATAAACCGTGTTCACAGCGCTGTATTGGGGCATAACTGTATAACTGTATAAGGACAATATAAGCTATGTAATAACCGCAGACAGATGACCACACTGATGACGTTTCTCACATATTTATATGGCAGCTCCACAATTGGGAGAATATATATTTTTCCCCCACAATGAAATATAAAGTGCAACACCAATCACATTGAATATAAAAGCTTTTTTTAAAAAAATGCAATTCTCAAGTCTGCAAAACATAAAAGTGCTTAATTTTGGTTTGAAATTGGAAAAGTAATGGTTACCATGCACAGGCATGATGGAAAATACTATAAAGTAACTGCATCTGTATTTGTCACCTTATTTTTTAAATTTTCTGTGCAAACTCCATGGCCGAACATGTATTTAAGAAAAATAAAACCATGCTCAGTGCTGTGAAAGCGGGCTGGAAATGTCTGCTCGCCCCCCCACCAAGGGCACAAAGAACACAATTTTTACATTAATTTAAATTAGGAACATGAAATTAAAAAACAAACAGTTAAAATATATTTTCATACATACCCAGTTTCCAATGAGCTGTCTGCTTCTACTTGACCGTTGCTCCTCCATGGGCTCTTTCATGATTGATTCTGGCGGGTGATTAGCGTAGCACTGTGGGATACACGATGCTGTTTAGCATATAATTTGTGTACATTAGCATTAAGTGCAGTTTAGTTCAGTTCGCCGCTGGAGCTCCTTATGAAACCAAGGTGAGCCAGAGCTGCTCGGAGCGGCAGAGGAAGGTATGCTAGTGTTAAAAGAGCGTTGAGGCGAATTTAATTGTTTCAGGCGACTCTCTACTCATGTACTTAACTCATGGGATTTAGTTAAAATGTTGTGCTTGAATTGAGTTTGGCACACCTCTGGAGCATATGTCTGAAATTGGCCTCACACTCTCTGTCCCCAACGCAGGGCTGGATTAACCAATATGCCAATAACACTATTCGCCTTAATATTCATAGGGCCCCCAAAATATGGGTTAGTGTAGCCCCTCCACGTCCTTTAATCTGGCCCTGACTGCACAAGTTCATTTTGGCTCTAATCCCTTCAGCATTTGTCGATACACTGGTAATGCCCCCATTCTGTTTAATTTCCTTCATTTATCTTTCTTGTCGTTTAAGGGTTTCTTAGATGTGTTTTTTTTGTATAAACACTCAGAACATCTACCTTCCCATCTCAATATTAATAGGTATAGTTTCTTTTAAACCCTGTCCTCTTTTACTTGTCATTTTTTATACATGGATTCCAGGTATCTTCACTATCAATTTCCCTTAATTCCTTATTTGTTAGATTTATTACATTAGGTGTGTTTCACTGTATTATACGACTTTCCAAGTCCCTGGCAAAACACAGTTCCGTTAGAACTATACTATTTCTGCAATAGCTTTTGTTATTTTTCATTATTATTACTTTTCCCTCCTGGATTTTGCAAGCACACTCCTAATCCCTAGTCGTATGCTTGTATGTGGAATGAATAGCTGGAGGCCCCTTGGCCATCAGCGGCTATCACGTGGTAGATTTTTTTTTTTTTTATGTGAATCTCTAGTATTTTCACTCTCAGTCTGCTTCGGTCTCCCAGACCTCTGTTCTGCTCGGAGCTTGTGAATAGGAAGCGCGATGATGTGGGTCCTATTGAAAGCCTTTCTTTCTTTCGTAATAAATTAGTTCTGATGTTTTTGCCACAAACTACACCCGGGAGAGGATGGGGCTCCTCATCATTTACACAGCTGTGTGTGGATTTTTACTCAATACAGGTAGAACTTGGATTACATAATTTTATTAAACTTTTTTTATTTTTATTTTTTTTTGGTGGTATGATTAACTCCCTTAGTCAGTGCAGATGATGTTTAACAAAATGTACATACACGTTATTAGTAGGTATGTTATTTCTTTTCTTTAGAAGTATTTAAAAAAAACCGTAGACCACAAGTGGTCACTGCGCTTTGAGATTGTACATCGATGAGTGATTGGTAATGCATTGTGACAGCAGCATTGATTATGAATTCAGTTGTATTCTTCATCAGTGTACATTTATAGTATTTATGTAACGGATATGATTAGATAAGTATATAAGGCCACTGAATACAGTCGCTTAAGAGATCTGAATGTATTGCATTATTTCAGCTCAAGAAATGTACTGCATATCAATCAACTGGACAACTTTCTACCTCACATATTTAACAGCGGAACTGTATTAATATGTGAAGTTAAAGGGTGTCTTTATTTGCATGTAGATTTAAGTACTTCATTCATTTAACCGTTATATACATCGTATAAAGTATTCATAACAATGTTAACGGCGCTGTGTTGCATTGATGTACAAATGCACAACAAATACACTTTCTGCACCGAGTCTTGATACAAACTAGGTGGTAGTTCTATTGCGATGGGGGAGATGAACGTTGTTTTAATCATAGCGCAATTCATATTCCAGAATAACGAAGCACTTCTAAGAATATATCTCTCTTATGTTATCTACTGTGAATTTATATATATATATATATATATATATATATATATATATATATATATATATATATATATATATATATATATATATATTACAGATACTTACTTGTTTTTTAATGGAAAATGTTTTGGTTTTTATTAATACATCTTATAAATATCTTTAAAAAGCGATTAAATGAAGTAATTCGATATTAACCCTTATAAAAGTTTAGCACGTTTTTTTTTTGCAGTTTTCTCATGGTCATACTATGCAATTACCATAGTTTACCCTGGTTTGCCATGTTTATAAACATGCTTTACTATGGTTTTTTTTTTTTTTTTTTTACAATGTTTACCTATGCTTTTCCATGCTTTCACTGTGCTTTATTGCACTTTGCTATGATTTTACTATTGTGAACGTTAAGAAGGGGCTAGCTGGAGGAATGTAAGGCAGCAATACTCAATATTTAGTCAAAAGTTATACATAAGCAATAGAAAAGTCAGTCAGAGCAACTCAAAACAAAGATGAGAAAGATCTTTGTAAAATGTTTGTAGTTTTTGTTTATTGTAAATTTGGTGAGCTGTACACACCACATTATAGTTCTTGTGTGTGTTTATCAAACTATGAATATGTTGTAAAAAAATGTATTATGCCTCTAGTACATTTTTAAGTGAATGTCTTGAGACTTTAACCAAATATATGAGTCTGCTGTTTATCTGTGATTTGCCATGCACCTCTGTGCTTCACTATGCTTTTACTGTGCTTTAATACACTTTGCTAGGCTTTTACGTCGTATACCACAGTCCACTCTTCTTATTGCTGCACTAGTATGCCCACAGAATGTAGGGGACTGTCAATCTACTGTTACTAATTATAGTTAACTAGCAGTTAATAATCTTAACCTTTCAGCAAATCTGAGTGCTGTATGGAACATTTAAATGTGATTGAAAATCTGTGTATTTATAAAGACAATGTCTGTTACGGCACTTGTTTTTATTTTTTTTTTTTTATTTTCTCATCACAGTTAATAGCTATTAAAAAGAAAAAAAAATCACACTATAAAACCATGATCAGGAGATCTGAATTAAAGTAAAGAATAGAGGTTTTAAAAAAGTGCAAAATCTTGACACATTATAATGGTTACGTGAGAATTCCACATTTATACCAAAGGAAATCATTATTTCTGCTTAATATAAATTACACGCATTGATTAATTGACATGCATGATTAATTATATCAGCATTAAATCATGGGTTTGACTATTTGAGATTTATCTGCAGTATGACATCTGATTTCAAACCAAAGCAGTATGAAGGACTGAGCAAGCTGCACAAATGCATTTTGTTTAAAAAATAAATAAAAACAAGCACTACATTAACCCTGGTTTCTCTGGACATTTAAATATGTTTTTTTTTTCTTCTAAATAATACGTTTTGCATTTTTCCATGAATAGTACAGTTTTAAAGCTTTTCAAACCATAACAATATGAGGATTGCATCGCTGTGCTGTATCCTTGTATTATTCACCAGATTAAGGCTGTAGATAGCAGGTGTACACATGTATTAAAACCAATGAAAAGTCATTTTCAGAGTTACGGACAGTTCAGACTTACAAACTACCTCCATTCCCTAGGTGCTCGTAACAGCGGTTCTATTGTATGTTAAACTGTTGCCACATCATTTATGTCTTCCTTTAGGAGTTGCACTGCAAATCCAATGTTACCAGTGTGAAGAGTTTGAGAAGAATGAGTGTTCCTCCCCGGAAAATATAGTGAACTGTACTGTCAATGTCCAGGACATGTGCCAAAAAGAGGTGGTCATGAGAAGTGATGGTAAGGACATGTGTCACTCCAAAAACCTTTCAGGGGCAAATTGAATATAGAAAAATGCATTATCAAGGGCACAGTTAGCTGCCTCTGAGTGTTATTGAAATTGGAGTGAATAACACCTATCTGCTGCAGTACTGTTTTGAGCTCTTTCGCTTCTTCCGACAAGCATTAGAGCCCCATTCGAGCCTCTGTGTTTAGCACCACGTTGCTATCTGTTAAGATAAAAGTACAGGGAGAGACACCATTAGGCATCTCTTTTTTAGGTCTCTGTAAATACGGACGTCTAAAAGGAATGCTATCTCACAGAACCACTTTGCTGGTGAGTACTTTTTTCATCTTCTGTAGTGTATGAGTAAATCTAAAGAAATTTCTAGTCTATGAGAAAACACTGACATTGAAAGAAATGCTTGTCAAAACATAGGTCTAGTTTTATTATTATACATTTATGCTACAGCATGCATAGTTAAATACTATTCATTGCCACTCACTGGCAATGTGAGCCATTAATTACTGTATTGTATTGTGTAAAATCCATGAATATAACATGAAAACTCTGTGGCGATGAAGGCATATGCAGTAGTCATGCTGATCAGGAAGCTGAAATGAGGTGTATCATGAGTACGCTATTGGGAGATCTGTATCTTGAGGAAGTTTATACAATTGATCTGAACAGTGATGGGTCTTAATACTACCAATGCTTAGATATGTTTTATAGTTGCTATTGGTCTACCAAGGTTATGAAAATCAAGACAAAAAAGTTGTGGTATAGCCACCATTTAGATCAATTGAACATCTCCCAATACATTTAAATAATACTAGTTAATCATACATTTTTAAAAATTATTTTACAATATAAATAAAATTAATGTCAGAATTCTTTAAAGAACATATCCCGTTATAATGCAGTTCTCAGGGTCCATAATTAGGGGACTGCGTTATTTGTGTTTTGCCTTATAATTAATTTTTTGTTCCCGAAATGATTTACAATGCCCACAAGCCAAATTAATATTGTAGCGTACAGTGAAAAATGAATGAAGGAGAGAACACTCAATTTGCAGGTACTCGAATCCACGGTTTATTGAGACGATTATTCAAGGCCCCTGTTAGCCTGGGCCACACCAAAATTAACAGTCTTGCACTCTCACAGCAGCACATTCACACAGCAGCTTGTCTCACTCTCACAGCAGCACATCCACACAGCAGCTTGTCTCACTCTCACAGCAGCACATTCACACAGCAGCTTGTCTCACTCTCACAGCAGCACATTCACACAGCAGCTTGTCACTCCCACAGCAGCACATTCACACAGCAGCTTGTCTCACTCCCACAGCAGCACATTCACACAGCAGCTTGTCTCACTCCCACAGCAGCACATTCACACAGCAGCTTGTCTCACTCTCACAGCAGCACATTAACACAGCAGCTTGTCTCACTCTCACAGCAGCACATTCACACAGCAGCTTGTCTCACTCTCACAGCAGCACATTCACACAGCAGCTTGTCTCACTCTCACAGCAACACATTCACACAGCAGCTTGTCTCACTCTCACAGCAGCACATTCACACAGCAGCTTGTCTCACTCTCACAGCAACACATTCACACAGCAGCTTGTCTCACTCTCACAGCAGCACATTCACACAGCACCTTGTCTCACTCGGCTCTGCACAGGCTGATGTTGGCACCCTCCTATAAGCTTTCATGTCCTCGCCTCCCTGTTGACGTTCCTGCAGAAACCAAGTGATTAAAGCAGCATCTAATTTGTTGTCTTTAGCGCAGTGCATTTTTTCCATAGAACAGCCCTCTTTGGAGTCAATCTTATTAAGAAAACCTCTTAGTTTTTCTTCGTCTTTTAGCCATCCACGCAGCTTTTCTTACTCTGTCCACCGCATCGTTTCATTTTAACAGAAAGATTTTTGATTTTTGCTGTCTGCCATGCTTCATACTGTATATCTTGAATGTTCACCCAAAGTTTGCGAGTGAAATTGCATTATGGGGGAAATGGGAGCCAGACCTTACCGTATTATAACCGATTCCCCACTCTTAACAAGTGACGTTATAACGGGGCAGCACTGTATATGTGTTAATATTGTTTAAGTGGGCTGCCTATGCATCCTGAAACTCTCTTTCATTGCGTGTTTACACAAAGTTGATCACTTGACAGTGCTGACAGTGCGCTTATATAGCCTTGGAAAACAAGTGTTTGATTAAAACTGATTGACATAGAACGAGCTTCGTTAATGCTTTTTAAACAGTGAATGATTTGGAATACTGCATTGTTCCTGATGAAATTCACAGTAAATAGCGTTGATGTTTTATTACTGGATCCAGTCTGGATTAATAATTAGTTATGGTCAAAAGCAACAAGAATGAGAGTTAAATACATTTGTGTATAAAATGACTTAGGGGCAAAATTTGGGGGTGTACTACAAAAACTTTGCAAGCTTGGCATGAGTGGAATCAGTAGAATTTGTTTACCGCTGTATTAGTGAGGGTACCTGTTTTGCATTTCTAAGGCAGTTTCTAAAAATGCCAGTGGTATTTCACTTACTGTATATGTCTGAATATGTTGACAGCTGCTTCAGAAATGTTTAACTGTGTTGCAGAAAGAACAGCACTAGTTCCAGGGCAAATGCCTTTATGGTACAGTAGCTTATAGTCTGCAATATTAATATTCATTTCAGAAACACAATTATACATCATCATCTTAATGCGTCATGGCTCATTAACAGTTCAGCACATTATTAGATTTTAAAAAGAAACATACTTGAAGTTTTAATACACTGCATTAAATTCAACTTTTTTTCTTTCAGTTCCAGGAACTTCAGTTCAATGTGTTTTGATAATGTTCTCATTTTAATGTATTTTATCATGTGTCTGTAGTAAAATGTTTAAAAAGAAAATCCCTTAGGCATAATTTATTTGAACAGATGGATGGGACAAAGAACCCAGAGAGTGTTTTAAGGCCTTAGTCTAAAGATGAGCTACTTGAAAGTTCAAATGCTTGAGAAGTACTTCACCCTTAACTGCTGGGGTACAAGAGGTAAATACTTGAATACTGTACAGGGACTGAAAACAGGATTCGATTGTGTTAAGCTATTTTACTGTGACAACAGTAAAAAAAAAAAAAACCTTGAGGCTATTAATGTATACTGGAAAAAGTACATTTACAATGTCCCCACATAGATAAACCCACAACGTCACTAAGAAAACCAGCACACCTCAGATGTCCAACACTGGTGTCTACTCATTTAATATGTATTGTTATAAGTAAATACCAGTTACTTCTTTTGTTGTATGTTAAATAGAATAGTTCACCTAACTGAACCTAATATATAAACAATTCTAACTCAGAACAGACAAGAGCAATTTAAAAACATATCTTCTAATGGTTATGCAACCATTCTACCTTTTTTTTTTTTTAGCTTTATTTGCATGTGTGTTTATGTGGCAGGTGGAATATTTAGTTGAAACTGAGCATGTTTTAAGTTGCAGCATCATTTCATTTTTATGGGCCAGGCAATTTCTGTAGGCAGTGAAATATAGCAGCTTGAGTGGCTGGAGTGGTCCGTGTTCTCCTGGACCTTATTTAAAAGTGAAATGCATCATTTTGAGGTAAAGTTCATGGTCCACAACCCTGACCTGTTCGATAAGTGCACTCATCCATTCTAATTTTCATTAATTTGTGAGGCTGTTTTTACAATAGATGGCATCTGATTTACATGGCAGTGCATTTTCACATTGGAGACTGGGAAGCAAATGCATTGATTATTTAAGAGCTTGCTTATATTCTGAACTGGAGCGGTTCTGTATTGCGTGATACATAACAAGGACAATAAGTTCTTGAAAACGTTCATAAAATATGGGCTTACAGTTATGTAGGTAATTCATTTATACAGTCGGCCACGCCTAATCGGGATACTGATAATTGGGATTTCTGCTTTCAGTATTGCAGGTGCCTTGCCTTGTGATAAGATGTGATTTCATTATTTTTCATTTCATGTAAAAATAAAAAAGCAGCGATTCATTTTGTTTAGGAATAAAAAAAAAAAAAAATGACTCATATTTTTTGCTTCTCCCGAGGCATCACCGACTGTATTGTGCTTTCGTTAAATGTGAATGCGTATTTCAAACGGTATTGCATCACGTTTGAGTTCGTTTGGCACGGCCAGATGTTTGCAGTTTCACTTTAGTAATGGATGAAATTTAGCAGTTTTGGTTTATGAATTATGGAATGGCAGTACTAATAAAGCAATGTGTTACATAGATTATATTATAATCAATGTGTTACGTTATTATGGTGTAATTTTTTTAACAGTGTTATGCAGTTTTGGTACTCATTTTTTAAACATGCAGTTAAATTAAACACCAGACCCTTGCCTTCCATAGCTGCATTGCAAGCCTGGTTAATTGTAGAAGACAGTTGTTGCTTTTTAACAGCCTGCTTATTTCCCAGGGGATATATGAACTGTAAATTGGACCCAGACATACCTGATGTTCAGCATCATTCTTGTATAAGTTGGATAGGCATTTATCATTATCAGCAAACATGTATTGTACAGTAGATGCTGGTGGTTGTTAAAAAACAAACCATATCATTTCATAGTTACCTACTAAAGCAGTTGAACCTGCAAGCTGTACTTTAGAATCAATAACAGGATTGTCGTCATTTGCTGAGTGAGACTAGAAACAGGAGAGGTTAACTGAGCCCTGACAGGCCATGCGTCACCACACTGAGTCAGTGGCCCACACAAAAATGTACTAAATTTTAGCACAGGCATTTATATTTTAATTTAGTGTTTGAGGCACCATAAATCTATCTTTTTCAAAATGGTCTATATGGAATAGCCTGACCTATGTTTATATTCAAGACAGCTTATATTTAATACAAAAGAAGTCTGCCCTTTAAGGTGTTCTTAATTACCTTTTTTTAAACACGGTTTTTACTTAGCGCGAAGTGCCACCTAGTGGCAGAATTTTGCAGCGGCACTATTATTTTTATAGAGAATTGAAGCATGACCATGTTTTGAATGGATAGCATGAAGTGTGGCAATAAGGTAGCACAAACATCTCATTGTCTGTTAATTAAAATTGTTTTTCATTGTCTTAGTATTCAGATTTTAATAACATGGAAAGGGTTCTTTATTCCTAATACAGTTCTAATGTATATTTCAATCAAATACAATGTTGATAATAAAACTTTAACAAAATATCCCCAAGGGAATACAACCAGTACAAGATTAAGCTGATATATGTGGGAGTTGATGAGTTTAGCCAAAACCTTGAATGTTTTTAAAGTTCATTATAATCAGTTCATTGTAATACTGTATGTGTAGGAGGCTGAACCCTAGGAAAAGCCAATGATTATTCACTGGTTTCCTAGGTTACACCAGTATGTCAGCCAATCATATTATGCTGTCCATTGATTTCAGTTTAAAGTTTTTTATTTAGTTTTAATTAAAAAGGCCAGATTAAACCGGTGGCTGGAAAATAGCTGATTCCGTCTCAGCATGCAGAGTTAGGCTCAGGAATGTTTCTGAAGTGCTGCTCTGCAGGGGGAGATCCACCAATCTGGAAACAGCAGGTTCTTCTCCTTGCCTTGGGACTCTTGGAAAAAGGTCATGCATGTCTGTGATCTCCAGAAACCTTTCAGTTCTCCAGGTCTGAATTTATAATAAGGGTTTATGACAGAAATTATCCAGGAAAGAAAATAGTCCCACAGTCGTACACGAAAATAGAATCCTTTGACGACTGAATATCCTTCCCTGTAGCCTTTCCATACTCCAAATTGCAACAAAACACTGGTTTATGGTTTGATATGAATATACAGTGCTGCATGCACTCTGTGCAACAGCATAGCCTATTTACTTGCATCTCTGCAGGAGGCTTGTTTATAAATGCAACAAATTAGCAACTAGACTATGAGTACACATTTGCAGTCTGGTAGAATTATTTATCTTTTTATTTAAAAAAATGTACATCTATTTTGTAGTTGCTGATCATTTAAAATCACATTGGGCCCCTTCCCTAAGTCAATCCAACTGACACAAGTTAACCAAATACATTTTAAGAAATTCTGCTATAGTTTTCTTTTATCAAAGCCTTGAACACCACACCACACCATTTTTATGTGTATTCTTATGATAACAATTATTATTATTATTATTATTATTATTATTATTATTATTATTATTATTATTAATAATAATAATAATAATTATTATTATTATTATTATTATTATTATTATTATTATTATTATTATTATTATTATTATTATTTGTAGTAGTAGTAGTATTGGTGTTTTGTTTAAAGAAACTCCCTGTTTTTACATTTTAACCTTCCCTCACTATTACACTGCAGGATGATTAATGCTCATTCCCTGTTCTTCAATTTTTGGCTCCTGTTAAATTCAAGTGCAGTGTATTGCACACCTGTAAATGTAAATCCATTGTTTCATGATTATCCAGCTTTGCTGGAGTTGTTTAACTGCGCAGTCAGCAAAACATTTTACGTGTTCAGGGGGACAAAACCATCTGGAGTTTGTAGCAAACACTTTTTGCGTAATTGGGCTATCCCTTACATAACTGATTGGTTCAATTGGTTTGCAGATGATGTCCTTGTTATTCTGCAATATAATAAAGCCAATTCACCCTGTTGCACATTTCAGTCTTACCAGACCTCCAATGCAATTTAAGACAAAAGTAAACATTTCTGTTTCAATAAACAAACAATATTTTTTAAAAGGTGACAATGTCTCAATGTGAAAAGACTTGCAGGATTACATATTCTAGCAGCTTTTTTTTCAGTATTTCTCTGAATGCAAAGCTTGATATTTAATCTTAAATAATATTGTGGTTAACACCACAAGAAACTGAGTGGATGTTCAAATGGCTTCTTCGTAAAATACATTTGAGGGTGATTCAAGTATCACGAGGAAACTGAGAGTTTGGATCACCAGATCCAACCTGTCAGTACATTTTTTTTTTTTTTTTTTTTTTTAATTTAGTCGTTGCCAATTAGTTTGAATTATTTTCTCCCCAATTTGAAATGCCCAATTATTTTTAGGCTCAGCTCACCGCTACCACCCCTGCGCTGACTCGGGAGGGGCGAAGATGAACACACGCTGTCCTCCGAAGCGTGTGCCGTCAGCCGCCCGCTTCTTTACACTCTGCAGACTCACCGTGCAGCCGCATCAGAGCTACAGCGTCGGAGGACAACGCAGCTCTGGGCAGCTTACAGGCAAGCCCGCAGGCGCCCGGCCAGACTACAGGGGTCGCTGGTGCGCGGTGAGCCAAGGACACCCTGGCCGACCTACCCCTCCCTCCCCCCGGGCGACGCTCGGCCAATTGAGCGCCGCCCCCTGGGAGCTCCCGTCCACGGTTGGCTGTGGAATAGCCTGGACTCGAACTCGCGACGTCCAGGCTATAGAGCGCATTCTGCACTCTAGGAAGTGCTTTTACTGGATGCGCTACTCGGGAGCCCTGTCAGTACATTTTAAACCTGTTTCATGCATTTCATTGCAAAGATAAGAAAGTCGGCATTATTGTTATTTGCGGGACACTTATGGCCCTTGTACCTTAAAGGATTAAGAGGGGGTTAATTGGCTACGTGATGCCTTGAGGGAAAAAAGAAAAAATACATTTTTATTTTTCTTCTGCTTCTTTATTATTTGAACACAGTCCCTTTCTTCCAAAAAAACTAAAAAAAACATTTAAGTAACATACATTTTGAGAAGATGCAAATGTTGCCTTTATCAGGTTTGAGAAATGAGTGAATTTTCATGCATTTGGTTTCTAAGACATACAGTAATACTAACATCTTAATAATAAAATTCAACGCATTTTTCAACAAGAAGTCTTTGTCGTTGCCTTTTATATGATCAACAGAACAACTGCCAAAATGTATTTCTATATTGCATGTTATTACTAAGGGCATTTAATCTAAGTAATCCACATTTTTTCAGTCACAAGCTGTGCTTTACTGAATGTAATGCTCTGTTCCAAATAACTGCTTTTATTTCAGAATGAGAACTAATTATTATATCAGTTGAGGCCAAACAAAGCAGCACGTTTTTATGCAATGCAGATTTTGTTTCAGATTAAAAGAGACGGCCCATGGGTAAAATATGATTTATTTAGCAGTTGCTGTTGCCATTGTCTCATTTGAACAAATAATATGTGTAATAACATTCTGTTAGTAAATTAACCTTTGGAGTGTAGAATCCTTGAAAAAAGAATTCTAGAACTTAAAAATGTGACTTGAATTCTCTAAAGATTCATGTTTGATTTAAGACCATCCAAAATTGAATTTCTTACTCAAAATAAGCTTATCTGAATGCCCAAAGTTGAGTTGAATGTGTAAAACAGTGAAGGACAGAACTAATATCACCCTTCATAAGAAAGAGTTTAGGATAATTTGGCTCTACCTGAGCTATCAATGATATAGACAGTAAGAGGTAAGCTAGTTTGTTTAAGCTTTTTGGACTGCTGCTTCCTGGTATATTTACACTTCTCTGCTCACCTGACTCCTATGGTCTGCCACAATGAAACTGAGTAAGGTCAGCCATTGGAAGTGGTCTGCAGCACAGAAATTTGTAGTTTGGTCTCTGTTGGCAACTGTCAAAAAAAAGCCTCTATGGTGAACCATGGCCCAGAAATGCTTGTGAAACACTTCCCTGCAAAAAAAAAAAAATGTCATGCAAGATCACAATGCTGATGTGTGAAGTCACTTTGAATTTAAACAACCCTTTTTTCTGTGTTGTCAGGTGTACTCTATCGCAAGTCCTGCGCCACCTCGGCAGCCTGCCTCATCGCTTCCTCTGGATACCAGTCTTTCTGCGCTCCTGGAAAGGTGGGCTCGGTCTGCATTAGCTGCTGCAACACCCCCCTTTGCAACGGACCGAGGCAGAGGAGGAGGGGGAGCTCAGCTGCAGCGCCCGCAACCCGACTGCATGTCACTGACACCCTGCTGCCCTTCTTACTTGTAGTCCTTCTGACATAGAACTAGCTTTCTACGATATACCAGCAAAGTGTAGATCTTCTAAAGCATTATTGAATTGTCGTCAGTGTTACTCGCACCCCTTTTACAATGCCTTAAACCATTAATCATTAAACCTGATCCTTAAATAGATTAAATAATTGATCAATGTCAGGCAGGAAACTCCATCATTACTGGAGGAAAAAAAAACAAAACAAAAAAAAACCTTTGCTAGGATTTTGTTAGTAAGAACCCCAATAGAAATAGGGCCCAATCAAGCAGAATTTCACAATCAGGGGAATGGAAAGATATTGGGAAATGTTAACACTGGATAGTATAGCTCCTGGATAAAACATGGTTAGCAATGATCAATAACATCTTAAATGATATTAGTATCCATTAACTGGAGCTCATTGGGAAGGTTTAATGAGAGAGGAACAGTAATTGTGCATCTAATCTGTTTTTGAGATCCCTGGTGTCACTGCCTTCCTCTGCACAACCAGCCCACAAACAGCTTCTACTCTGGCTATACACAGTATTTGTTTGACAATTCAACAATCAATCAGCCATCTATTCTCACCAGAGCAATCTGAAAGAGCAACACAATTGGGTATACTTAGGTTGAGTTGGTAAGAGAATCTTCGCAAGATCATCAAGTTGTTACTTAACCATGTTGGCACTTTAAAAAAAAAAAAAAGAAATGTCCTTAAATGTTTGCCCCCAACATACATAGAAAATACAATATACAAAAACAGGTTGAAAAGGACTCCTTCTTTGTATTGTCCATGTTCTTGATTTTCTTTTTTTTTCAATCTTTGATAACGGTGATCATTATTTAGAGGCTCAGACAGAACTTTCATTAAGGCTGTTTTTTTTAGGTGTTGTCTGTAGTGTCATCTCTGCAGTTTGTTCACTTTTGACCAGCTCTGGACTTTCAACAGGAGAGCTAGGATTGAGACTCGCTGTGCTGGTTTCAGTGGTGGAGCTCTGAAAGGTGATGAATGTACTCTCCTTGGGTTTCTTGTGGGAGGAAAGGCTGCGTCTAAAGGATGCCAGCATCAGCGGGCGCGCGGAGTGGACAGTGGTGTTCTTGTGCCTCCGCAGTGTCCTCTTGTTGATGTGCTCGATGGTCAGGCGACAGCGCAACACCTGCATAAAGACCTCTCTGAACTGCCTGGAGGAGAGGTTGTACAGGAACGGGTTCACTACTGAGCTGAGGTAAAAGAAGGTGTCAGCAATGGGCAGCAGCGTGATGTATCCCCTGAAGTATGCCCTGGTCCATTCTGTCTTGGGCCTTGCAGCGCTCATGATCCTTCGGATTTGGTTCGGCATCCAGCATCCTGCCAAGGTCCCAACGATGAGCCCTTAGGAAATGAAAACAGAGAGAGGAAGAAGTGTAAAAACATTGTACCACCACGAATTTGCACTTATTGGAACTTGGTACTATTTATGCTGGCGGAACAATTCCCAGCTGCAAATGCATAACTGCGTATTGTAGATGATAAACCATTGTTAATTTAGCCTTGGCTGATATTTCTTTGTTTTAGTTTAGCTATTCTAAATATTTTACTTTTGAAGGAATGCATGGCTGCTGTTCATAGTTTGCTGTTTTTTGCAAAATATTACTGTAATGTTACCTACAGCTGTCATAAAACAGGACGAGGACTTATAAACTAATGCTTCTTTTAAAACATTCATTCAAATGTTAATATGATTCTACATCCTTAATATTTTACCATGTAATGCTGGTTGCTATGGGTTTCTATAATCATATATTTGCAAAGTAATACACTCATGTTAGTGCTGTAAGATTAAAAAACAGTTCTTAATTTATAAAACAGAGTCTAGCAGGATGGAATTGCACTGGGTTTTATCCAGTAATTTCTCTCTAGGGATGCGTTGTATTTTATGGCAGCTTTATTTTCTGTGTAACTTGCTGCAGTATTTATTGTGTGGCCATTTTCTTAGAGGGAAGACATGACTATAAAAGATTATAATGGACCGTTTTATTTTGTATGGTGGATAACTTTATTTGTCTTCTGTGAAGAGTGAATGTATAAATGGACAGTGTGCAACAAAAGTGTTTGGGCAGGGAGAGGAACTGTAATTCAAATGTACATAAAGTTCAAGTTTAATGATTGCACCCTGTTTTGTATTTAGTTATTTTTAACAGGTTTACCTTAATCCCTAAGATTTCATATGAGACCTTTTCACCAGAATCTGGGTGTGATATCATCACACACCACAGGAAGAGCAAAGGATCCACTCAATACCTGAAACTGACTCTCCCAGATAAAGTGCAATATATTAATGTTTCATGCAACCTTAGATACTGATCAATAAAACAATTGATTTCACTTTATACATGGAAGCTTACTAGCAGTGTCCCTTTTGTCCTACATTTTTTTTAGTGCTGTCCCCTTCAAAGTACATTTGAATGAAACAAACATGAATATATTGATGTGCAACAGAATCTATTTCAGATTTATTTATTTCTTAGCAGACGCCCTTATCCAGGGCGACTTACAATTGTTACAAGATATCACATTATTTTTACATACAATTACCTATTTATACAGCTGAGTTTTTACTGGAGCAATCTAGGTAAAGTACATTGCTCAGGGGTACAGCAGCAGTGTCCCCCAGCTGGGACTGAACCCACGACCCTCCGGTCAAGAGTCCAGAGCCCTAACCACTACTCCACACTGCTGCCCTATAATCATTTGTTGATTACTTAAAAAGGAATACATGCTTTAATAAAATGCCATACAGGGTAATGGTAAATAGTAATTTTTTAAAAGCAATAATATCCTGTAAATCTGTAAATTCAGTGCCACAAGAAAGCTACCAGTAACTAACAAGAATAGACTAACATAGAGGGACTTAAATGAGACCTGATGTATATTATTTACAAGATTAATTCACAATGTAAGCTTAATTAATCATTGTAACATATGCAAACTCCCACCAGCCTGCATTTTAATGACCATGTTAAAACAAACCTGGATAAAGTATACAGTACAGCCCCTCCCCGTGGAGGCTCAGTGTGCTTAGCCTAAAGGCTTGATAATTAACTCTGCTGTTGGCAGCCCAAGAAGGAAAGCAATGAAGAGCTTCAGCTAGTGGCTCCACTGTGTTACTGCTACACATTTGTTTCACATTTGGAACATTTCTAACAATAGACTGAAGATTTCCTATACATTAAAAAATAATCTATGGAAAGTGGAAGTACCTGGATTAAATAAAAATGATGGCGGCACTGTAGCCATTATAAACTATAGATATGGTGCAGCCATGAAATTTGATTTAATTCTGGCTTTGGTATATTTCCAATAAATATCCATTGAAGACATTGATTAAATAAAACATATTGAACAGTCTTAAAGTCATTGCTGCTAACAGTTATTCCATAAACTTTCCATTCGCTACATAGGTCTCAGGTGAGCATTCATACTACTTTAGGCCAAAGAATGCTCTCAGTTTGTGTGCCTTGCTCTCAGAAAATCTGTTACACTTGCAGGCCCCAAGTAATTTCACCCCAGCAGTTTCAAGTCATGATACTGGTTCAATCAATATGGGAAGCAGCTGGTTGGTCAATGACAGGAAAGGTGGTGTTGAAGGGGTGGGGAAATCACCAAAGAAGTGCATGGTTTTTTAAAATCTTTTTTTTTTAAGTAAAAATAGGTATGCAAACATGACTACACCGTGTAACAATTTTTTTTTTTTTTTGGTTCCTGGGTAGTAAGTGTTATTTCCTAATTGCTTATGCCTCAAAAGTATAGAAAATGGCTATTATTCCCCACAAACTTTGCTTTTGTGACTAGGACAGTGATATTTTGAAATTTACCTACTTTCCAGAACATTCCAGATAGATTCAGTGCTGAGTAAACTTGGAGTAACTTCTAGAACTTTCTAGAACTTTCCAGTAATATAAATAGTAGTATAAATACAGGGGCCTTAAGCCCACCAGTTCAGTTTAGTTCCAGCTGCCTAAGTGGATACATATCTGCATTTTTCTGAGATGGCATCAAGGTCATAGGAGACTTCAAAATGGTGGCATTCCTGATGGGTCTCCAAGGCGGTTTTACCAAGTTTCCCTGCTATCTTTGCCTTTGGGACAGCAGGGACACCAAGGCGCACTACCACAGGCGGGACTGGCCACAGCGGACCGAATTCTCTGTGGGGAGGAACAACGTCAAGTGGGAGCCACTAGTGGACCCCCGGAAGGTGCTGATGCCACCACTGCACATCAAATTGGGCCTTATGAAACAATTTGTTAGAGCTCTAGATAAGGAGTCAGCAGCCTTCAAGTACCTTCAAGACTTCTTCCCTAAGCTGTCTGAGGCAAAGGTCAAAGCCGGTGTTTTCGTCGGACCACAGCTAAAGAAGATCCTGGAGTGCAATGAATTCCCCAAGAAGCTCACTAGAAAGGAGAAAGCGGCTTGGAACAGCTTTGTCGCAGTGGTTCGGGGTTTCCTGGGCAATCAAAAGGCCAAAAACTATGTGGAGCTGGTTGAGACTCTGGTGAAGAACTACGGCACAATGGGCTGTAGGATGTCCCTCAAAGTCCATATCCTTGATGCTCATCTTGATAAATTCAAGGAGAACATGGGAGTGTACTCGGAGGAGCAAGGCGAGCGCTTCCACCAGGATATACTGGACTTTGAACGCCGTTACCAAGGACAGTATAACGAGAACATGATGGGAGACTACATTTGGGGGCTGATTCGTGAAAGTGATTTACAGTATAATCATAAATCTCGAAAAACTACTCACTTCTAAGTCATTTTTGTATTACTTTAGTATAAATACATGTTAATTTGGATTCATATGTTGTTTTTTTCTGACTTTATGTGAACGAAAAGACACACATTCGCCCGTTTTCTCATTGGAAATAGGTAAATTTCAAAATATCACTGCAAAGTAGCAAAGTTTGTGGGGAATAATAGCCATTTTCTATACTTTTGAGGCATAAGCATTTAGGAAATAACACTTACTATCCAGGAACAAAAACTGTGTTACATAGTGCTATGAATATGCAAATCATCAAGCACCTGTGCAAACCCAATACAATTTTTTTGTTTAATTCTAAAAAAAGTTGTATAAAAGGGCTGTGCTCTGCTGCTGGGTGTAAATCAGATTTGAAATACAAAGTAATATAAAACCCAGCATGAAGCATCATCTAGATTTTTCCATAAATAAACAATAATAGAACGGTGCTTCACGCGACAACATGATGTAAAGAAAGCAATTCATCAGCCTTCTTATTCAGTGCATATAGGGATGATTCAGAATAACAAGGCTGCCACACATGCAGTTGTGTCCTTGAAGGAAAGCTGGAACAGTTTATGCCCTTTTTGGCACTGCTTTATAGCAATATTTGATGAGTGCACTAATGGAAACTGAAGTGGACTTAATTTATAGTGATATAAGTAGTTATTTATGGAATTGGATGTGTCATGAGATGCTAGATACACAATAACTTACCTTAGTAAATACTATATAACCAATTTTTAATGAGCAGATTCATAAATAATACAAATGTACTATATATTACTATTTATTAGTAACTGTAATAAGAACAATTTCTTACCTGATCCAATTAATGAACAGGAGAAACCTGTGTGGTACATTTTCTTTCTTTTTGTTTTTATTACATTTACATTTTGTGTCATTCATCATAAAGGGCAACTTGGTGAAGGTATAAAATGATGGTTAGAATGTGCCTATTTACTGCAACACTATTTACTGTCTCTCGATAAAGACTAAATCTACGCTTATAAAATAAGTGAATGTTTTGTTATGCTTTTTAACAGCTCTAATAGTTCAGATTGTGAAGCATCCACACCACAGTTTGACAGAACTGTACTGGTAGGGACTGAGAAATGTATTATTATTTGATTTCAACGTTTCTAACGTGACAGATCCTTACTCACCTTTATCGCATAAAACAAAAACTGTTGTGGGTGCTGAGCAGCCTCTTATTATACCCCATGTGTGTTTGAGCCCCAGAGCACCACGGTGTCAGCGCCTCTGAGCAATTCACACGGAACAGAAATGATGCTCTAAATATAACTGCAAGATGCAGGCGCTAGTAACACCCACAAGAGCAATGCTCATTTTATATTACTGGTATGCATTTTAACTGAATTGCTTTTCAAAGGTATTTTAGTTGTTTTGGATGTTAGAATTCTAAATATAGGAATGATTTATTTAGAACAAATCTATTAAAAAAGAAAAGCGCATGAATATTTTATGGTTCACTTGCTATAATTAAAAGGAATGCTAGACTGACACACATGATCATTTCCATGTAAATAATACTGCCACCTGCCATGCTGCTTGTACTGAACATATTTTCATCTTTGCATGTGTTTTAAGAGAGAAATCCATCTCTAAAATGTTGCGATTTTGTTTTCCAGTTAAAACTGTGACATTCCTGAACCTCCGATTCATACTAATTCCAAATGGCCACTTGCCTTTCTTGGATGCTACTGACACATGAACACTTGACCGGTGAAACGTAATCATCTTACCACCAGTTTGATCAGTTCAGTACACATAAAGAATACTAAAGACTTCAGTAGAGTGAACAGCAAATCACAGCACAGCACCCAGTGCAAAATGATAAGGGACTGATTGTTTTAATAATGAGCTGTCTCATTTTCTCTACTAAACCAGAAGTGGAATGGCCATCTAGGACTGGTTTCCTACCCCCTACAATATTTTAGCACCTGGTCAGAGGGTTAAGTGGTTCATTAACAACTGATAACATAGTTGCAACATAGACATGGACTGGAAGAACAAAGGTTTTGTGCCACAGTAGGTCGTATGCTGTGGGATCTATGATTTCGTTTTTTCCAATTAACACTTGTGTGCTACTTTACACAGATTACTGGTGGAATGACAATGGCTTTAATAACAGCTTTCTCCAGTGTAGAATAATGTAAAAGTTTACTACAGAACATCTGCACTATAATTTTGAACTTGATCATGCTTTTTCTTTATGTTGCCATGATTTACAATGTTTTACCAAGTTTTACTATAGTTTGTACCACAGTAAATGTTTATAAGGACTAGCACAATTCAGCAAATGGTGTTCTGCTTTGAATTTTCAAAAAAGATCAAATATCATTGAGCCACCTACCCGTCTGCTGCTAATGCTATTGCTATAGAGGGACAAGCCATTCTAAAGGTGTATATTCACAGAAGAGAACATGCCCATGCAATGCGTTCTCAAATTCCTGAATGTAGATTTTTACTTATAGATGTTAGGTATAACAATGATTACTTTTGCTTTAACTGTATTGCATAATATGCCTGTTTATTGTATACTATATATGTGTGTCTGTATGTATCTATACTAGATGTAAGAGAAGGGCAGTCAGATCAGCGTACCAGAAATCCACCACTTGCTAACTGGAAAGTGATTTCCTAGCTTGTCTGTGGCTGCCTGCTAGTCTGTATTCTGATTAGTCTATATTAAAATGACAGGGAGAATTAGAATAATT
This sequence comes from Acipenser ruthenus, assembly GCF_902713425.1. Classification (NCBI taxonomy): domain Eukaryota; kingdom Metazoa; phylum Chordata; class Actinopteri; order Acipenseriformes; family Acipenseridae; genus Acipenser; species Acipenser ruthenus. The sequence goes on along the minus strand of NC_081198.1, from coordinate 47,804,542 downwards.
GCAGGGATATATTTTTTACTCTGAGTAGAACTTTAAAATAAAGTAACAAGCCTTAGATTCTGTAAGCCTGATTTAATCTTTAAGAATGCATTAGGCAGTGCATTCTTGAGGGCATTGAAGCACTGACATCTGACTGAATTTATGCTGTAGTGTTGTTCCAGCCTGCAAATGAGGATACATTTGCAACTTATTCCATTTACTGGATGAAGAGCATATGAATATAAAAAATGTGAAGCAAATTCCAGTCTGTATCCTTGTCCTGTGTAATGGTAATTACAATCACCAATGTTTTTACAGGTGCATGTAGCATTGTAGCACAATGCACAGGTAAACGACACATCCACTGCATCAAATACATACTGTAATGTGATTTAATTGAAACTGGAATTCCCTACATATACAGATATGAGGTTATTTATCCTGGCCTACATTGTTAAATCATTTCTTGTAACAATACTAAAGCAAAGTTTCATTAATTTAAGCCTTAATTTAAGCCTAACGGCTCCAAACATAATAGCCATCAGAGGTCAGAACTCATGCAGAAGAAGGTCACCAAAGCTTAGGTTTAGAGACTTCAAGAACTGTTTTTTTTAGGAATGCTTCATCCAAGTTGCATCACAATTGGATAAGTAGATGTAGTTGTGAGTGTGACAGACATACAGATGGACATGTAAGTGCCTCCCACAGGAGATAATCAGACTAACAAAGCCACATACTGGCTGAATGACCTTTGAGTGATAATGACCAGGTGAGGTCATGTCTTCTTAAGGCATCTTCTTCCAGTTAGAATCAAACAAGTACTAGTGTTGTATATAGCTAAACAATGATGACAGCTGTTGCTTGAAGATTATGAATCATGGTTTTGAATTTCAGTTTGCTACCTGCTTTTCTGCTTGACCAATAGCCATGGCCCCTCTTCAAATGAATTATGGCATTTAAATTCTTCAAAGTAAAGCTTTTGTTTAAAAAAAAAAAAAAAAGACAGTCATTGATTTACTGTTCTCCTGTGCAGCAGTGTGGAGTAGTGGTTAGGGCTCTGGACTCTTGACCGGAGGGTCGTGGGTTCAATCCCTGGTAGGGGACACTGCTGCTGTACCCTTGAGCAAGGTACTTTACCTAGATTGCTCCAGTAAAAACCCAACTGTATAAATGGGTAATTGTATGTAAAGAATAATGTGATATCTTGTAACAAATGTAAGTCGCCCTGGATAAGGGCGTCTGCTAAGAAACAAATAATAGTAATATCAGTTACTTTATCATACATGATAGGAGTATTGCACTTCTCCATAATTGGTGCATCACCTGGAAGATTTTCTATTGATTTTTTTCTTTCATCCACACCTCTGTTTATTGGCTATCCTTCTCCATGCAATCAAACAAATGTCAACGCTCATCCTAAAAATCCTGCTTTTTGTTGCAGGTCCTTGTTAATAACAGTTTCTATGACAAGCTTATGAATAATTTTGCAAAAAAAAGACTAAAAGGTTAGCCATTCATTTGTGAACATAGGGCCTTGATAGACTTGATATAACTTGATAAAATGCTTAAACTAAATATCCCACTTATTTTTTTTTTTTTAGATTAAGTAATGCAATTAAGGATTGAAGAGCATTCAACATATCCAGTGGAAAGAAAACAAAAAAAAGCATAAAATAAGATTGGACCTACTAGGTCAAATAAATCAGAAATGCAGAGTTTAAGCTTGACTTATGCTCCTTTTCAAATTACTGATTAAAATCATGTTGTATTAAAACCCAATTCCTGGCTCTTAAAATTCTAGAATCTTCTGGGAAACAATGCAGTGATCAGTGATTAACCTCTCATTGAGAAAAATAACTAAGGGAGAGGACCCTGTGATAAAGGGGTTTGATTGGACCCGTTTTTACATAGATTGATTACAGTACCTCTCAACACTCTGCACATGCGGAAGCACTAATGTGTGCAGTTTAGAAGATGAAGATTTGCAGAAGATTTTGCACACCAAGGCTTTTAGTATTGCAAACGCTGGTCAATGTGAGTTAATTAACTATAACGAGCAAGTACAAATTCCCTTAAATATAAAACATTTACGATTGTTCTCAATAGATTTTAATGACCCCCCCCCCCCCCCCTTTTTCATATGACCTGGGAAACTTGAACCTGGGACCTGGAAACTTGATTTGAACTATTTATAAAGCTCAGCACCTACTCAAAGTTTCCAGAACTTCGAATTTCTCTTGCACGTCCTCATTCCGATAACGCTACCTCCATGGCTACTAGTGGCTTCCCTCACCCCCGCAGTGACGTGGCTCAATTACATTCTGTCAGGGTTTGGAGGCAGCTTCATCTTCAAGATAAAGTTCTGGCAACTTTGATTAAGTGCTGGGTTTTTCAAAAACTGAACAGTTAGAAGATAATAATAAGATAATAATAAGATAATAATAATAATATATGTATGTATGTATGTATGTACTGTACAGTATGTATTCATGTATGTATGAATGTAAAACACCAACAAAAACATTGTCTGGTGATTATGGAATGCAATAACATATTTAAACCGAATTTAACAATTGCCATACTACTACGATTTAAAATCTATGCCAACATTAGAGAAATACTGAAACCTGAACTGAATAATAATAATAATAATAATAATAATAATCTCAGACTCTGTGTTCACTCACAAAAATCAATGCATTCAAGTTGTATTGATGATATGCAATCGATAAACACTGATGCCTGAAACAAGACTTAATATAATGAAAGCCTTGATTTTTCAGTAGAGAGAAAATCGTCAGACTGTTTTTCAAGCCCTTGAGATATTATTAAAATATTTTACCTGCTTCTTTCTACAAGAAAGAACCCTCCCCCCCCCCCCCCCCCCCCCCCCCCCCCCCCCCCCCCCCAGGCTGTGTGGACAGGTTTATAAAACAAATAGAAACTCATTTAAGACAAGAATACTGTATAGCAGATGGTGTAGGCGTCAGTCTGAGATGCAAAATTGCTGCCTTAATCAATCAATCAATCAATATCAATATTTATTTTATATAGCGCCTTTCATAGTGGACCACCATCACAAAGCGCTTTACAAGATAGTGAGGAACAATGCATAATATATTAAATACAGTGATATACAGGGCATAGTGCATTAAATACAACATTAAAAAACAATGCAAACACATTAAATACAGGCAAAATACATTAAATAAAAGGCTAGGATGTGAATTCTAAACATTGTGGATGCGTGTGTCAAGCAGAATCATACGAATAAGATGGAGTGAAAAAACCTGAAATAGCAATTTAGACAACAGCCAGCATTACATAATTTATATACATAAATACATAATACATATATTTTTTATATAGATTTCAAAAATAGTAATTAAGTATAAAATAGAATAAGGATAGAGCACACGCAACAGGCAATAACATAAAAGTACCAGAGAGAGAGAGAGAGAGAGAGAGAGAGAGAGAGAGAGAGAGAGAGAGAGAGAGAGAGAGAGAGAGAGAGAGAGAGAGCGAGAGCTTCCCCATCCAGGTGTTACTTACATAACATTGAGAAGGAAATAACCTTCCCTAGAGGCAAGACAATGGAATAAGGGAGACCTTGGGTGTTAAAGTATGTATGTATGTATGTATGTATGTATGTATGTATGTATGTATGTATGTATGTAAGTTCTCTCCAGGTAGGATAAATCCCATCTCATACAAGTGCAACCTTCAAGGACTGCCTCATCTGCTATAACAGATAACCGTGTAATGCTATAGCTGGGTGAAGAGGAATACATTTACATTGTATAACACCAACAAAATGATTCCCATCAAGTTTGATACTTTCAAAATACATCAGTGTTTAGCTCATTTAGCCTTCCACAGACTGAAAGCTTACATTACACTGAATGAGAAAATACAAACATCATTAATCATTCTGTTCAGAGGACTTCATGCCCTGTGGAAGGACACAAACTCAAGGAATATGGGTGACTGGGTGAAAAAATAACAGATACGGGAATCTACCATAGTCTTCTGAGATTAAACCTCAAAACATACATTTTATGCTATATTTGTTTTTAATTCAAAGACAATCTGATCAAGCATTGACAGCACCTATGACAGGTGATTCATTGCAATAGATTTCTGATCATTCTATTGTATGCATATATAAAACAGCTATCATGTAATGAGATTGAAGTTTATTGCAGCCCCAATGGAAATCCATTGAAGTATACAGGCTATATATTATGGTTTTATTTCTTTTTTTGTTCCAAGGGATGTCATGTTTCTTCTACATTTTCCAATAATCCAGAAATCATGTTGTACTCTTTCACTGATTTTTACAGTTCATGCACGGGTTATCTTAAACGATAACTTAAACAATAATTGTCTTTTAACAGCTAGTGGGTTTAGCCATGTTTTAACATCCTTTTAAAATAAGCAGTTCTGGAAATATCAATCAGAAACTAATGGAAAACCGACTTCTCATTAATTCCAGTTTACTTCCGACTCGTAGTGACTCACAGATGGAGTTAAATTCGCCCCTGTGACCATCAGAGAATTTCCTTTTTAAGTCTAATTTGGCTAAATAAAATAAAATAAAGCCATTTATGTTTTTCTTTTCTTTTTTTGTTTTTTTTTTACTACAAGTGATAATTAGTCATTAATAACATGTTATGATAAGGCCATCCTTGTCTTTGAAAGGTTTCCCTCTGGCCCCCAAACTATTAAAAACCCTGATTGTCTGTCTGTACCACAAAATTAAAAAATCAACTGAACATAATGGAAGTTTAAAAATACGCTGTTGTGTTCAGGACTACTGCTCTAGCCCAAGAGCATGCAGCAGTATCAGTAGTAAACAGCTTGCAAAAGCCATGGCAGATCAACTATCAAGGGCTTTTCAAAGAGTCTTGATCAGGACGCAAGCTAGAGTCCAGACACAGCTGCACAAATGAAGAAGGTAATGTCATTGTCTAAGTAGCCTCGAGTTCAGATGTATTGTGTCTTTAAGTTGCACAGGATTTGTTTTTCAGGTATTTAGTTACAGATACTGTATAGACAGACCACAGTTTATCAAAGCATTATACCATTGGGACCTGCATAATGGCCCCTCATGAATGTGTATGAAAATTCAATGTTGAAGTTGAAGTATTCACTGTATTGTGCTAGTAAACCTACTGTGTTTTGCTGCATGTTTATTTGAAATGAAAATCTATTTTAATGATCTAAACAATTCTATACAGTTCTAATTCATCAATATGAAGACACCTTGTTTAAATGGTGAAGCAACTGGATAAGCGGCAGCCAAGTCTTAAACTATTTATCAAAACAGCAGTATTCTAAAACAATAAAATAAACCTGTTCATATTTTGTTGACACCCCCTTCTGCCAATGATTCCTACTACTACTGCCCTTGTGCTTGCATTAACCATTAGCATTGAACTAGTGCATTGATTTGTTCATTTGGACAGGGTAGTCAGGGTTTAGGGGGCTGAACACAGAACTACTGGAACCAGATTTTCTTTATGTTAAACAAAACCAAGAGTGGTCTCTTATGGTGCATTGTTTTGAGCAGTAATACAGTACACTTAAATGCTATATATACTGTGATCTATATACAGTATAAGGCAGTATATTATTTGAACTCTTTAGACTTGTACAGAAATAAATCTCCTCACAGTTCTACTCAAGAGGTTAACTAATGTATGGTCCACTGGCTCTAGAGATTGTATTGCTTTTTCTCAAATTGGATGGCCAAGTGTTGAGTGAGTCACATCAAACTGCCAATATGTGTAATAAAAACTTTTGTTAATGTGAGTTCTGCTGTCTACAGTCACTCTTCGGATGGTTCAATCTTGAGGTCAGATCCACACCCCCCAAGTTTATATTCTTCATGTAAGTGTGTTTATAGTTTGAGACATGTTTCTATGTTAATGTTGCAGTTTCTTATACAATTAAACCTGCTTAATATCACCACATTGAAATCTGCTGGTCTGAATATAATGGGAGTCAATGGTGATTTTTCTGTTGTAATTGTCACACCCCAGTTAATATCACTCACTTTATTTAGTCATACAACTGATTTTCACCCCACCAAACAGCACTTTGGTAAATAAAAGCATAAATGCAGAAGGCCTACGTGTAAGTAAGTGGCTGTCACAGGAGGCTTGGTGGTCCAGTGTTTAAATAAACAAGCTTGATACCAGGAGGTCCCCAGTTCTATTCCCTGCTCAGCCACTGACTCACTGAGTACACCATGGTAAAATCAAGTGTAGTCAAAGCCTTGTGAAGAGGGGAAATGACAAATAGACATTACTGCAGGTGAGGTAAAGCAGCATAAAACAATGTTAACTTGGTAATGTACAGCAGATGCTTAGTATAGTCAAACCCCCTTTAATATCACTTCAATAGGACTGAGCAGAAATGGTGACACTAAGCAGAATTGACCACATCAAGTGTTCATCAACAACCTGACAAAAAAGCTTTAACACAAAAGATTTGTTGAGACAACACATGCCTTGTTTGCTGTGGAACTTGAAATATAGTACTGCAGGTTTTGTAATTATTACAGTAGTGTTCATTAATATAGTTATTATTCAACATACAGTAAGCATACACGTTGCAGCATTCTGTATGCTATATTGTGCTATCGTACTTTAATTGTTTGAACATTTCAATACTTGTATTATTATTAATTAGTCATTTAGCAGACGCTTTTATCCAAAGCGACTTACAGAGACTAGGGGGTGAACTATGCATCACAACTGCTGCTTCAGAGTCACTTACAATAGGACCTCGGTTTTACGTCTCATCCGAACGACTGTACTATTTAGCTGTGTGTATATATATTTATAAAAGCCTTAGGCTCCAGTTTTCCCAAAACTCAGTCGACCTGCAGTGGTACACACATATGGAGCACTGTTGAGAGTAAAGTGGAAAACTATTGTTCCTTGGGTCAGTGAAAACAGCAGATTAATAATCCCAGAAGCACTTCCAATAAAGTTGATAATAACATGCGTATAAAGTATCTAAAGGGAGAAATTCACAAAGCCTTTTACAGCTACAGCCAAGGTTTTGCATCACCCTATAGAATGAACTATTTTTGCTTCCTAAAGTCAAATGAAACCTGCTGAATAATGTTACATTAACATATTGAATTACACACCCTTTTGTAGTTTTTGAAAAACTGACAAAAATTGAAAAATGCTGTATCATTGTGTAGTTTATTTGATTACATGATTTTAAATAGCAGATCGAAATTATGTTCATGTAATTTTTTTTAAAATGATGTCTCAATCCTAAAATTCTAGGTGGTGCAAAACGTTTGGCCATAGCTGTACAACAAATTGGCATTAGCACCTTTTATTTCTGAAAAAAAGCTAAAACAAGACTATAAATGCCCCCCCCCCCCCCCCCCCCCCCCCCACCCCCCCCCCCCCCAATGTGTCTGACTATGTTTTCCACACAACCATCTCTACTAAAAGCTGTTTAAACCTACTGTTCTGCACTGTGCAGTTTGCAGGGAGCTGGTGACAAACAGTAAGTGCACCCATAACTATAGCCATTAACTAGATGTCACTTCTGTCTGGCTAAAACTTTCTTTTTTTGGTTTGCTCTGAAGTACAACAGACAGAATATGTTTGGCAACATCATCTAAATAATTCTCTTACTATTGGATGTTGATGAATGCGCCATACAAAATTGTTTAGCAGCAAGCACATTGTTCCCCACAGAGAGCAAAGATTTAATCAGATTTATGGTTTGTTGATCTGTTCTGAAATGAGTAAATTGATCCTTCTGCATGGGATTTATTTTCATTTGTTTTTTTATTGAACAGGTTTTGGTACAGTCAGTGAACGCTTGAAAGAAAAGTTCATAACTTCATTTTGCCATAACAAATTTATTTCCAAATCAGTTATATATATAAAAAAAAAAAAAAAAGAATCTTGAACCCAGTTGTTGAAAACAGATGTTGCCAGCATTTTTGCAGCCCCTAAAAATGTGATACGTCTTTGGGTGTAATGTGACTGTGAGGCATGTGTATTAATTGTCGATACCCCAAGAAGTGGTTTCAAAAGGCTTTACTGGGAGAACACACAGTATGAGGAGGTGTACAGAGCAAAAGGGAGAGTGCAGCTGTTTACCTGCTTACAAGTCTTACTGCCATGTATCTCTCATTCTCACATCCTGTATCCCCCATATAAAACTCAGCCCCATTACACAAACTGGCACCAGTCCCAATGCAAATGTGCCTTATTTCTAAGGTTTAGACACCACGTTTCAAACATTGTGCAATTAATGCAAATTTAATTGTCCGGCAGGAAAACCAGATTGCACAGGCCATTTTGATTATCAATGGCATGCAGCATCATTGAAAATGAGAGAATACCTTTTATTCAGACTGAATAGAAAGCTATAAATCATAGAGCACCTGTATTCACTGAACACATACATTGATTTAAATATAACAGGCGTCAAAAAGATGCAACAGATCGGAATTGAAAAGTTCTACTGGTGATAAACACTGTCCTCCTGCCTCACTGAGTGACTTAAATACAGTATTCCGTCATGCATCCGCCAGTCACATATCCAGCCTAACTGTTTATCTGCCATGTACAGCGCTAATGCAAAATGGCTACAGGAAAGCGAAAGCGAGTTGTGCTTACAACTGAAAATAAATTCAAGAGTGGGTGAAGTGCGATGAAACATATCCTGCCTATCATCTTTTAGTGGGGTGTGGATGCAGTCAATGGAAATAACAGCAACAACCACACAGTGACGAGGAAGTCGTTCCCACAAGCGACCTGCGGAGTGCTTTCGCAGAGGTTTGGACTGGCTGGAACAGCAACCCGAAGCCGATTCCACTCAACTTTTGCTTATCCGGTCTTTGATAGCAATGGCTGCTAAAAAGCGAACCTTCAAACGAACCCGCATTCAATACCTTTCAACACAGTAATGCAAGTACTGCTCATTTAATTTCTATTATAACTTCAGTTTTCTACTTAATGCTTTTTTAAATTTTTTTTTATTTATATATATATATATATATATATATATATATATATATTTATATATATATATATATATATATAGTTTAAGCAAATGGACACTACTTGCAGTTTTGTTTTCCCCGTAAACCTATGCATTTTGCTACTGTGAATGACCCAACACTAACGTAAGTGTATATAGCACTAACACCCTGTATCTTGCTAAACAAGGGATTTAGGGGAGTTACTTAATAAAATTGAATCTCAAACTATGTGCATATAGTAATTGTTACAGCTGTGTATAATGGTATTTAAAACAGGATTTATTTATCTGACGTTTTATATATCCGTCCTTACTTTATTATTATTATTATTTATTTCTTAGCAGACGCCCTTATCAAGAGCGACTTACAATTGTTACAAGATATCACATTATTTTTACATACAATTACCCATTTATACAGTTGGGTTTTTACTGGAGCAATCTAGGTAAAGTACCTTGCTCAAGAGTACAGCAGCAATGTCCCAACCGGGATTTGAACTCACGACCCTCTGGTCAAGAGTGCAGAGCCCTAACCACTACTCCACACTGCTGCCCCTACTTACTGTGTCCCACCGCAGTCATATATGCGACGGACTACTGTAGTCCACGAGTGCACTACTGCCACCAGCTGGCTGGGTGTTGTAATAACTTCACATACTGTGGAAGGTGTTTTTTAATTATACGTAAATGTCTGTGAATAATTTACAGTATGTATCGTTAATTCTGATGTTGGGTTGGTAAACTCAAATCTAATCTGAAGCATGTATTGTATCCATTACAACCATAAAATAAACACAAAATTAAAATGATTTGGATTTTCCAGAAGTTGAGTAAATAACTAATACAAATAAATGTTTTAACAATAATAATAAAAAAAATGTATGAATCTATATTGACTGTTGCAGTGGGTTATTGCTGCATAATGTGCAGTTAACAGTGATTATGTAACTGAACAGAAGTTGAGAGCTAAAGCTGCATTTTGCATTTTTACGATGTTCTTTTTCCTTCTTTGAAGGATATATGAGGTAGAAAGCATCTCACATAGGCTTGTTATATTATTATTATTATTATTTATTTCTTAGCAGACACCCTTATCCAGGGCGACTTACAATTGTTACAAGATATCACATTATTTTTACATACAATTACCCATTTATACAGTTGGGTTTTTACTGGAGCAATCTAGGTAAAGTACCTTGCTCAAGGGTACAGCAGCAGTGTCCCCCACAAGGGATTGAACCCACGACCCTCCGGTCAGAAGTCCAGAGCCCTAACCACTACTCCACACTGCTGCCCTATAATACTGTAATCTGTAATCAACCTTTCATGTCTTAACATTATGCTAACATTTTTTAAATAAACAGAGAAGGAGGCTGAATTGAATAGGGCAGCAGTTTGGCATTGGCAGCTATACTAGCCTGGCTAGTAGCAAAGTAGGTCAATCTCTTTATTATGATTATTATTTGTTTATTTAGCAGACGCCTTTCATCCAAGGCGACTTATAGAGACTAGGGTGTGTGAACTATGCATCAGGAGCACAAGGAGGTTAAGTGACTTGCTCATGGTCACACAATGAGTCAGTGGCTGAGGTTGGATTTGAACCGTACATTGTTCCCCCCAGAGAGCGAAGTTTCTTTAACCACTGGACCACACAGCCTCCTATATCTTCCTACTGAAACCTATTAAAATATATTTGAAACAAAGCAACCCCAGCTCCGCCATAGGACAAAAAGAATGAGATATAAATATTTTTAGTTACTATTTTTGGAAAGAAAAAAGACAATTGTAGGATGTTATTTTTGCTCTTCTTGGTTTTTGGGTCATGTTTGCCACAGGCTTGCTCAATGGGGTTTACATCAGGAAAAAACCCCAGACTAGGTTTTCCCACAATACCGAAGGCATCACTATCACAGTTTATGCTTCACATAAAGACGGAAGCAGCAAACTAAATCAAACACCCACAGGAAGATCTAAAGGTTAAAAGAGCATCATCCTTTACAGGAGCCTGATGTGTGTT